>NC_026003.2:29896359-29978266 GCF_000442705.2 Elaeis guineensis | reverse complement strand
TGATCAACATGTGTTCATGCTATTTTATATATTTTAATTTTTGATTTAATGCCATGTAATAATCAATGTAATAGGATCTTAGATCTAGAGATTTTTTGATCTTAGAAAATAAATTTTGATTTATTTTAGTCTTCCGCTGTATGATCTTGAAAAAGTTTCAAGATCTAACCCTGAAATCCTAGATCTGGTTCCTACAGTAGATCACTGCAATCTGATCACCGTCGAGAGAGTTTGATCGTCATGACGTAGCCACATAAAGTGTCTGGCCTCTACGGATCATCCACATGAAGCTCCCGATCTGATCGACTCCTCACGAGTGCTAGCTCGTTGTAGAGTCCTTTTGACGGTCGATGCTGATCAAACTCCTTCGATCGATGTCTGTCGATTTTTCGAACACCTTGGATCATCAACAAATGTGCTTGAGAGGATGTTGAAGATCTCCCTAAGATTTTGTGGGCTCACGACACTCATAGCTCACTTTCTCACTTCCCGAAACCCAGGCTAAAACTCTAGGGAACTCACTGAAAACCTTGCACCCACTTTTCTTTCTTTTCTTTCTTTTTCTCTTAGAAGGATATGGACTTCCTTCTCATGCACAAGACTTCTCATGCCCCAAAATTTTTCTCCAAAAATCTTCTTCTTGCATGCCCCCCTCTTCTCCTCCTTTTATAACAACGTCAAAAGTCTTATCCAAAAGAAAGGATAAAGATGAGTAATTGCACATTTGAATTCAAATCAAATTTTGAATTCAAATGGACACCAACTCATCCCTTATCCACAAAAGTCGTGAGGCGTGGCTTAAATTATGCATGGAGTGATTTCATGAGAAACCTTTTCTCATGTAATAAATGGGGCGTAAAAAAAGGATAAGGTGCAAAGATTGATTGCCCATTCAAATTCAAACTTTATTTTGAATTTGAATGGCCAACCAATCATCTTTATCCATTCATTTGGTACATTAAAGTGGGCATGGAGAGGGCCTGGCGTGAGCAAAAAATTCATGAGAAGTTTCTTCTCATGAATTCAAATGGGTGCAATGGAAGTGAGGTGGCGCATGGAGATTGGGTCAAGGTGGTTTAATTATTTAAACCAACCTAATTGAACTAAATAAGTTAGGTCCAATTAGACTAATTTTAACTCAACTTAATTAAGCTTAATTAAGCTCAATAAAATCTTAATCAAATCAGGAATTGACTAAGTCCAACCCCTGATCAAATCAAGGACCAAACCATCTCGACGATTAGGTCAACTCTTGACCTAATCAGGTCAAACCCAACTGAATCCAATTCAATTGGATTTGATCCAAAAATAATTACTCGATAAAATAGAGTTAATTAGTAATCAAATCACTAATTAAAACTCTCATAAATACTAAGTCCAAATCCGATGGGCAATCAGGCATCAGAATTCATCGATATGTAACCCTGATTGAAAAATCCCAACCAGTGGACTCTTGACCCCGGTACCCATAATGTGTGGAACTCGTGATCAGAGAATTCTGATTTTTGATCACTGAGTCTCAAACATGTAGGATTCTACATCAGTCATCAGATCGATAGAAACCTCTAATGTGTGTGACACCGCAGGTTCGAACCTAAGCTGGTAGCACAGGAACCAATTTATGTACTAATCGAAGTGACCATCTAGCAATGGTACCCGACGTCCGGATAGGTCGAAGAGTCACAATCGCAACACTCAGAACCTACATGAATATGGTTACTGTATAATTCATCCTTTTGACCCCTGAGTTTAGGACGACACAAGTTTAAACTGTCATCCCTGATCAGATCATCCGAATCATGCTCAACTCAAACAGTCCTGTGACTCTTCACAAGGACTACCCTGGCCAAGGTTTTGCTAAATTGAAACATGATTGTACACAGCTCCTAAACTAGAGTGGTCAATCCCATCTTGACACACGCACCGATAAGTCAAGTACTTGACTACACCCAGCAGCCTTCCGTCACTGAATTAAAAATTCAGGTAGTCCAGTGCCTAAGTGTAGTGAGTTGCTTGCAAGTCACCATGGCAGTCTCAGGTCGGAGGGATATTTATACCCATATTCCATCGGAGCAAATCTTGACAGCAGAAATTGCTCCAGAGTCGGTCACATTCAGTGCAGATGTACCCTTACATCTCACCTGTATACCATACCAGTGTCTCCACACTCATTGGTTAAGAGGACAACCAACCTATATGGCACACAATGAAATATGCTTGATAAATGTTGTCGTCCTTGGTAACAACGTATCATTTGGTCACGAACAGATTTAAGGACTAAACGATAAATCCTCCTTTGTCGAGTCTAAATAGTCCTAAGGACTTCACCACAACATAGGAGTTCATTAGAAGATGAAACATTTTGTGATGAAAAATATCAAAATAATTTTTATTAATTCATAATTCATGTACAAATATAAAAATAGCACAACCGTCAACCCTATAAACTAGAGTCTGTAAACCCTATAAGTCTCAAGTCCGATTCGCCATAAACAAGCCACTGGTCCTTAGTATTTCTTAAATACTTCAGGATGGTTTTAATAACCTTCCAGTGATTCTCCCCTGGATCAGATTGGTATCTACTCACTACCCCTAGTGAGTATGCCACATTTGATCATGTACATGTCATGGCGTACATGATAGATTCCACTATCGAAGCATATGGAATCTTACCCATACGCTCTCTCTCTTGAGGTGTTGTCGGACAATCCCTCTTTGAGAGAGAAATTTCATGGCCTATCGGAAGATAGCCTTTCCTGAAATTCTCCATGCTGAACCTCTTCAGCATAGTATCAATATACGTGGACTAAGATAAACCAAGCAACCTTTTAGATCTATCCCTATAGATCCTCATCCCTAGGATGTAGGAAGCTTCTCCCAGATCTTTCATGAAGAACTGTGACGACAGCCAAATCTTTATTCCCTGTAACACAGGGACATCATTTTCGATTAAGAGAATATCATCCACATACAATACAAGAAATACTACTACTGGACCATTAGCCCACTTATAAATGCATGGCTCTTCTCCGTTCTTAACGAAGCCATACATCTTGATCGTCTTATCAAAACGTATGTTCCAACTCCGTGATGCCTGTTTAAGTCCATAAATGGACCTTTGTAGCCTGCACACCTTAGACTCATCTGTGGATGTGAATCCTTCAGGTTGTATCATATAGACCTCTTCATCCAGCTCTCTATTTAGGAAAGCTGTCTTCACATCCATCTGTCAGATTTCATAGTCCAGATGGGCAGCTATCGCAAGCATAATCCGAATGGATTTGAGCATTGCCACAGGAGAAAATGTCTCGTCATAGTCTATACCATAACGTTGACGATATCCCTTGGCAACCAGATGGGCTTTATAGGTTTCCACCATTCTGTCTGCGCCTCTCTTCCTCTTGAAGACCCACTTACACCCTATGGATTTTACTCCTTCGGGTGGGTCAACCAATGTCCACACATCGTTGACCTTCATGGACTCCATTTCGGATTTCATGGCCTCCAGCCATTTCTCAGAGTCGGGTCTCTGCATTGCATCCATGTAGGTGATCGGATCCTCATCATTTTCATCAAGTTCGATAGGATCGCCATCCCAGACCAAGAAACCATAGTATCTGTCCAGTTGACATGGTACACTACCAGATCGCCTTAAGGGTGCTTGAACAATGGGCTCCGGATCTGATCTAACCAAATCTGATTCAGGTTCAGCAACTTGTGTCGGTTTTTCCACCTGTCGAACTTCGTCAAGTTCGACCTTAGAGGCAACAGTCCCTTCACCAAGGAACTCTTTTTTCAAAAAGATTGCCTTAAGGCTGACAAACACCTTTTGCTCATCAGCCAGGTAGAAATAATACCCTTTGATTTCTTTTGGGTATCCTATAAAATTACACTTGTCAAACCTAGGTCCTAGCTTGTCCGTAATTAAACGTTTAACATAAGCCAGACACCCCCAAACCCTAAGGTGCGAGAGTACTGGCTTACGTCCTATCCATATCTCATATGGCGTTTTGGTTACAGACTTACTCGAAACTCTATTTAGAAGGTAACAAGCCGATTCGAGTGCATATCCCCAGAGGGAGATTGGCAGACCAGCAAACCCCATCATGGATCGAACCATGTCCAACAAGGTCCGATTTCTCCTTTCAGATACACCATTATGTTGTGGTGTTCCAGAGGAGTCCACTGAGAGAGAATTCCATTCTCTCTGAGATATGTCAGAAAATCATTGGAAAGGTATTCACCTCCTCGATCAGATCGAAGAGTTTTAATATATTTTCAGTTTATTTTTCTACCTCATTTTAGAATAGTTTGAACATTTCAAACGACTCCGATTTATGCTTCATTAAATAGACATACCCATATCTCGATAGGTCATCTGTGAAGGTTATGAAGTAGAAATATCCACCTCTTGCACTTGAGCTCATGGGTCCACATACATCAGAATGTACCAAACCCAAGAGTTCACTGGCTCGCTCACTTTTTCCAGTAAAAGGCGATTTGGTCATTTTACCAAGAAGATAGGACTCACAGGTTGGAAGTGATTCACAATCACCTACTTCAAGAATTCCTTCTTGAGCCAACCTGTTTATCCTGTTCTTATTGATATGACCTAGCCTACAGTGCCAGAGGTAGACTTCTGACACATTATCTATCCTAGGATGTTTACCAGAGGTTTGAACCACATTAACAGGTTGTGATAGAAAGTAAATTCTATTATTAAGTTGTCTAGCAAACATTATAACACCATTCAAAATGATATTGCAAATATTTCTTTTTATTAAAAATTGATGATCATTCATGGCCAAAAGGCCTATAGAAATAATATTTAATAAAAAACTTGGACAATAGTGACATTCACTCAGAATTATATTTCAAGAATTGATTACAAGGTTCATGATTCCTAATTCCAGAACTGAAACTTTGCTTCCATCTCCAACGTTCAGGAATCTATCGCCTTCATCAAATCTCCTACTGACCTGCAGACCCTACATCGAATTGCAAATATGATAAGGACTTTTGGTATCCAATACCCAGGCAGTAGTATCACAAATAAAAAAGTTGCAAGGTGTTATCATATAAGTACCTTGCTTCTTCTTCGGCCTGTTTGGGTCCAGGGAAGCAATATATAGAGGACAGTTCCTCTTCCAATACCCATGCTTCTTGCAAAAGAAGCACTCCGCCTGGCTCTGGTCGGGCTTGCACTTCTTGGTCTAACCCTGTGCAGACGTCCCAGCATGCAATTGCACCTTCTTATTCTTCTTCTTCTTGTTCTTCTTCTTCCCTTTCTTAAAAGGTCGACGACCAGAAGAAGACCCTCCCACAATATTCACTGACTCCTTATGGAGCTGGTAATCCTTCTCAAAGTTCTGCAGTAACCCCAACAAGCCGTGGTAGTTAACTGCAGGCTTTGTCATCCGAAAATGAGTAAGGAAGGGGAGGAAGGACTTGGGCAATGAATTAAGGATCGCATCCTTACCGAGCTACTCGTACAGGAGAAAGCTCAGTTTACTTAGGCGCTCAATCATTTCGATCATGTACAGTACATGATCAGTGACTGAGGCTCCATCCCTCATCCGAGCATTGAAAATGGCACAACTAGTTTTGTGCCTTTCAACGTTGTGAGGCGTGCCAAAGGAGTCATTCAACATTTGAAGCATCTCCTGTGGTTGGGCATTCTCGAACCTGCGACTGAACTCATCATTCATTGCCGCCAACATAATGCACCGAACGATGGTACGATCGTTGAGCCACTTCTGGTAAGTGTCTCGAATTATTCCTCGAGTGTTCGGGGCTGGCTCTTCAGGTGCAGGATCCGTTACTACATAAAGGATCCGTTCATGCTCAAGGATGATTTTTAATTTTTGATACCAGCTATCGAAATTAGGTCCCATGAGCTTGTCATTATCTAATAATGACCGGAGGGACAGGGTAGTGGCCATAGCTTTATAAAGAAAAATCAGACCTCAATTAGTACATAAATTATTAATACTAAAGATTTGGACTTTAGTCTAAAGTTTCTCTCAATATTTTTATGAATTGGTAGCCTCAACCTCCAATTCGAGAATTACTTTAATTCCTTAATGGGTACTAGAATCCACACAGACTACACACGAGCCCAACTTTGGTTGGTCAACCCATGTGCATCTATGGGTAGGTTCATAACCAGTTGTTTCTCTAAACAACTTCTAGTAATTGATTTTGCCCCAGAACCTAATCAGTAGGCTTTGGCCTCCATTGAAAAGATCTAGTTAGGTCCAACCATTAACATGATTTGATTTGGTGAATCGGATCAATAAATGATCAGATCTGACTTTGGCCGGCCAACCTGATCACCATCAGAAAGACTCAAACCAAATTATCATATTATGAATGATAATTCCATTAGTCAATAAGCACCAGACCTTTGGGCCTCCAATGATTGTTAAACTAATGGACTCATTATCACTCACTTAATGCGAGGCTATGACTTAGTTATCAATATAACTTAATCATTCTTAGGGACCTAATAATTTTTGAGGATTTTATTAAAGGATAGATGAGAAGAAAATATCCAGCTAATTTTAATCCTCCCACTGACTTCACCAAGTCAGATTAAAAAAGGATTTAATTAAAGCTGGCATTAGGAGCACCTAAATCAGTCAAACTGATTTACCTAATGACATAGGTGAGCCCTAATCACCAAGTGATCTAATCAAAACCTAATTCACCAGGTTGGCCAGGTAAGTAAGATCAGTGGTGGAGATAAGCCATTAACTCGTCAGAGATCGAATCACTGTGAGTAGCTCTCGCTTAAAAATCACTGGTCAAAATGCCAAACTTACCTTAGACACCAACTGGTTCATTAGTTTTAATTTGATCAACTTATTAAATAGGGTTCCACCGTGTAGCCATGAATTAAGTCCATCTTGGTCTAGTTAAAGACATGGATCCATTCAACTACAACTATTGGAGTTGAGTCTAAAGTATCCTTGACCTAATCTAATTCAACTTTTGATTAGATTTGACCAATTACTCTAATTTAGTCCATTTCTTTAAGCTAACCTTAGGTCTAACCCAATTATGGACCTAATCCATCTAACTCATTGACCCATAAGTTTATGCAATTGTCTTAGGTCTTAATTCACAATTCTAGACCTACTAGACAATACTTAATTCTTTTAATTAAGTATTTGGACTGATGGGTCAGGGTTTGGCATTTCGAAAATAATTTTTAAATTTGAAAGATTTTATTTTTTGTTCACCAAATATGTTGACTCATTTCACAAATAGATCAGCACATTTCATAAATAGCAATCCTATTGCTAATTACATAATAGAAAATAACTCAATCAAAATAAATCATGAATATTCCTTTAGATCTAATCTAACACATTCATGATAAATTTCATAATTGAACCTTTACAATTAATTTCTTTCGTTGCCTCATCTGCATGGGATATAATTACAGCGATACCCCTACCGCCATAGGAGACCCCATCGAATGGGAGGAGAGGGCCTTTAAACCTTGCTTTTCTCCTATGACCGGACAGCCATGGCAACCAACCCAATTCGATTACTTGCTACTTGGATCATGTATATCTAAATATACTAATTTCAAAATTTAAATTTTAAATTTTAAATTTTAAATTTCAAATTTCAAACAAATTTCAAATTTTAAATTTTTGAATTTCAAATTTTGAATTTCAAATTTTAAATTTTAAATTTTGAATTTCAAATTTGACATTTCAACCAAATTTCAAATTTTGAATTTTAAATTTTTAAATTTTGAATTTCAAAATTCAAATTTTGAATTTTGAATTTCAAATTTTTGAATTTTGAATTTCGAACAACTTTCAAAATTCAAATTTCAAATTTTAAATTTTAAATTTTAAATTTTAAATTTAAACTTTTAGATTACAACTTAATCTATACATGCAAATATATATATCATGTCTAAGAACCCGCTCTAATACCATTTGTGGGAAAATTCAGTGCAGGGGTAAAATGATAATTTTAAAACTTTTTCAAAATCACTATTTTACAGTGAAAAAATATTAATTAATCTAATTAATTAATATAAATTTATCCTACACTAGGATCTAAATATGATATATAGCATGCATGCATTTAAATTTGAAATTCAAATTTGAATAATAAATACTTTATTGTAATATATTCGAACACAATACCTTTGTGCGGGTAGTAGATCACCGCAATCTAAATACCGTCAGGAGAGTCTGATCATCGCGATTAGCCACATAGTGTGTCTGGTCTCTGCAGATCATCCACATGAAGCTCCCGATCTGATCGACTCCTCACGAGTGCTAGCTCATTGTAGAGCCCTTTTGACGGTCGATGCTGATCGAACTTCTTCGATCGATGTCTGTCGATTCTTTGGATGCTCCAGATCATCAACAGATATGCTTGAGAGGATGTTGAAGATCTCCCTGAGATTTTATGGGCTCACGACAGTCATAGCTCACTTTCTCACTTTCCGAACCCCAGGCTAAAACTCTAGGGAACTCACCGAAAATCTTGCACCCACTTTTCTTTCTTTTCTTTCTTTTTCTCTTGGAAGGATATGGACTTTCTTCTCATGCACAAGACTTCTCACACCCCAGAATTTTTTTCCAAAAATCTTCTTCTTGCACGCCCCACTCTTCTCCTCCTTTTATAACAACGTCAAAAGTCTTATCCAAAAGAATGGATAAAGATGAGTAATTGCACATTTGAATTCAAATAAATTTTGAATTCAAATGGACACCAACTCATCCCTTATCCACCAAAGGCATGAGGCATGGCTTAAATTATGCATGGAGTGATTTCATGAGAAATCTTTTCTCATGTAATAAATGGGACGTAAAAAAAGGGATAAGGTGCAAAGATTGATTGCCCATTCAAATTCAAACTTTATTTTGAATTTGAATGGCCAACCAATCATCCTTATCCATTCATTTGGCACATTAAAGTGGGGTGTGGAGAGGGCTTGGCATGAGAAAAAATTTCATGAGAAGTTCCTTCTCATGAATTCAAATGGGTGCAATGGAAGTGAGGTGGTGCATGGAGATTGGGTCAAGGTGGTTTAATTATTTAAACCAACCTAATTGAACCAAATAAGTTAGGTCCAATTAGACTAATTTAAATCTAACTTAATTAGACTTAATTAGGGTCAATAAAATCCTAATCAAATCAGGAATTGACTAAGTCCAATCCCTAATCAAATCAGGGACCAAACCATCTCGACGATTAGGTCAACTCTTGACCTAATTAGGTCAAACCCAACTGAATCCAATTCAATTGGACTTGATCCAAAAATAATTACTCAATCAAATTGAGTTAATTAGCAATCAAATCACTAATTAAACCTCTCATAAATATTGAGTCCAAATTCGATGGGCAATCAGGCATCAGAATTCATCGATATGTAACCCTGATCGAAAAATTCCAACCAGTAGGACTCTTGATCCCGGTACCCATAATGTATGGAACTCGTGATCAGAGAATCCTAATTCTCGATCACTGAGTCTCAAACATGTAAGATTCTACATCAGCCATCAGATCAGATAGGAATCTCTAATGTGTGTGACCTCGCAGGTTCGAACCTAAGCCGATAGCACAGGAACCAATTCCTGTACTAATCGAAGTGACCATCTAGCAATGGTATCCGACGTCTGGATAGGTCGAAGAGTCACAATCGCAACACTCAGAACCTACATGAATATGGTTACTGTATAATTCATCCTTTTGACCCCTGTGTTTAGGATGACTCAGGGTTAAACTGTCAACCCTGATCAGATCATCCGAATCATGCTCAACTCAAACAGTCCTGTGACTCCTCACAAGGACTACCCTAGCCAAGATTTTGCTAAATTAAAACAAGACTGTACACAGCTCCTAATCTGGAGTGGTCAATCCCATCTTGACACATGCACCGACAAGTCAAGTACTTGACTACACCCAGCAGCCTTCCATCACTGAATTAAAAATTCAGGTAGTCCAGTGCCTAAGTGTAGTGTGTTGCTTGCAAGTCACCGTGACGGTCTCAGGTCGGAGGGATATTTATACCCATATTTCATCGAAGCAAATCTTGACAGCAGAAATAGCTCCAGAGTCGGTCACGTTCAGTGCAGATGTACCCTTACATCTCACCTGTATGCCATGCCAGTGTCTCCACACTCATTGGTTAAGAGGATAATCAACCTATATGGCACACAACGACCTATGCTTGATAAATGTTGTCATCCTTGGTAACAACGTATCATTTGGTCGTGAACAGATTTAAGGACTAAACGACAAATCCTTATTTGTCGAGTCTAAATAGTCCTAAGAACTTCACCACAACATAGGAGTTCATTAGAAGATGAAATATTTTGTGATAAAAAATACCAAAATAATTTTTATTAATTCATAATTCATGTACAAATACAAAAATGAGTACAACCGTCAATAGGCTGACGATTGGCTTTGGGACACTATTTCCAACAGAGACAACTTCTCTTGATGGTGTATGGCAATAGAAAAATCTGAATAGGCATCTCTGATAGCAACCTATTGGGTCATACCCATAGATGCTTCAACCATAGTCCACACTTGGTTGATGTTCGGGGAGTCTATTTCGGATGATATGATTTCAGGCCAATTGTCAGAGTCTCTACTCATAACAATCTCCGAATGGGTCAAGTAAAATATCATTCACAATGATATATGGTGTCCTGCCATTTATAATAACAAACCCATATTTGATTGGTACATTACACACTCGGATTAATCTTTCGGTGAGGAGGTGTGTATCATGGTTGTGCCTTATTACTGGACACATCAGGTTGAGGATTAACTTGTGGACACTCCACAAGCTAAGATAGGCTAGTTCATGTTAGGCCTCATATGGTACTCCCAAGGCTCAGGAGACCAAGGCTAAGGTCGAGGTCCAAAGTTCATAAGATTTTCATGGGGTTTCTAGGACTAGTTTGGGTCCTAGGATGAAAAGCTGTCAGCCTTTCGGGTCTTGAGGTTCAAGAGACTTGATCCTCAAGAGGCTAACTTATTTTAGACTAGATTTAAGTCTTAGATAGATATGATTTGTTTAAATCATAGGTGTACATGGGTTTGAGTTAGCATAAATCTCATATCAAGTTAGCCAAGGGAGTTTTGTGGTTGGGTCACATTGACCTTGTATAAATACCTTTGTATTTAGGATTTGTAAGAAAGATTCAATCAATCAAATCATTTTCTCCTTGAACTCTCTCTATCTTTCTTCCTTTTTCCTCTCTCTCTGGTCTTCTCCATGCCCTAGAACCAAGAAACCTAGTGTTTCTTGGCCGCCAACCCAAAAAGGAAAGAAAGGAACCAGCACTGCCTTATTTGCACGCCCTTATTTTGAGCGCCCCCTCTTGGCCACCGAAGAGGAGTTTCAAGTTATAATTTTTTTGGTTTTGGAGGCTTCATCAAGTGTGCTTCCAGGACTCAAAAGGTAGATTTCAGATCTGATGGAGAAGGAGTTCAAATCGAAGAAAGAAATCCTACCGACAGGATTTACAAGGCTACTGCAACCAGAAAGGCTGTTCTTCTTCAACGTGTTTCATCTTCTTTCAGAAAGTTTTCTTTGTTGATCTCCTGGTGGGAGGTACTCTACACACCTGAGAACATGGCACAACAAGTGGTATCAGAGCTCATTTTGCATGGAGGGAGAACGAGATGCCAAAAGGTGAAGATCTTTAAAGGCTGAAATTTCAGCAAGATCCCTGTCAAGGTATTTCTCAAATCCCTTGGAGTTTCTGTTGTGATTTGGTTTGGATCCTGTTATGGCAAGCAACATGAAGGTCAATTTTGAGAAGTTTTATGGAAAAAAAATTTTTCTATATGAAAAGTTAGGGTTGAAGATCTCTTGGTTTAAGCAGATCTAGATCAGGCGCTGGAGGAGAAGCCTGAAGGGATGTCGGATCATCAATGGATGTCCTTGGAGAAAAAAGCTTGTTCAATGATTAGATGATGTTTGGTGGATGTGGCTCTCTATTCGGTGTTAGAGGAGAAGACCTCGAAAGATTTGTGATCGAAGTTGCACACCATGTATATGGAGAAAAATATGTGCAACAAGCTGATGTTGAAGAAAAGATTGTACAGCCTTCGGATGCAGGAAGGTGGAGATGTCTTGGTTCACATCCAGAGGTTTGACCAGATGTGCAACGAGTTGCTGAACATCGGGGTAAAGATGGAGGAGGAAGATAGATCTCTATTATTGCTATGCTCACTGCCCTCTTCCTATGATCCATTGGTGACGATGCTGTTGTATGGCAAGGAGACTCTGGAATATGAAGACATGGTCTCGGTGCTGCGCTCCAATGAACAGCAGAAAAAGATGACCAACGATGGAGCTCCCCAGGAAGGCTTGGTCGTGGGGGAGTGGTCAGGAAGAGGAAAAGAAAGGGGCAAGTCAAGGGGACAATCAAAGTCCCAGAAGAGCAGAAGCAAAAAAGAGGCTCGGTGCTACAAGTGCAATGAGATCGGGCACTTCAAGCAAGATTGCCCGCAGTGGAAGAGCAAGAAGGGAGACAAGGGAGGATCTGATGCACTGAGTATGGTGGCTGATTAGGAGGTGGAGGATGACCTCTTGATAGTATCTGATGGTCACAGGCGATACACAGATGTATGGACTTTGGATTCAGCCTGTTCGCATCACTACATCCCAAACCGGTCTTGGTTCGTGACATACACCAAGATAAATGAGGGAACCGTGACACTTGGAGATGATCACTCATGCAAGGTTGCTGGTATAGAGAGCATTTGGGTGAAGATGTTTGATGGGATGGTACAAACTCTCACAAATATGAAGTATGTCCCAGAATTGAAGAAGAATCTGGTGTCACTGGGCTATTTGGAGCGGAGCGGCTTCAGCTTCAGCAGTCATGCCAGAAGTGGAGTCTTGAACATCTCCAATAGAGCCATGATAGTGATGAGAGGTAGAAAGATGGAGAATAACCTCTACAGATTGAAAGAATCTGTGGTGATCAGAGAATCTGATGCAGCAGCTACAGCGCAGGATCAGCAAGGGGCTCATCAATTGTGGCACTATCACCTAGGCCACATGGATGATCGTGAGATGAAGGAGCTGAGCAAGCATGGTTTGATTCCAGATCTGGATGGAGGTATTTCAGAGTTATGTGAGTCATGCCAGATGAAAAAATAGAGGAGAGTGCAGTTTGCCAGCAGTTCAACCTGCAGTGCAGCCCCATTGGAACTAGTCCACAATGATGTGTGGGGACCGACACTGGTTTCAGCCAAAAATGGGGTGAGATATTTCTTGACCTTTATAGATGATTTCTCAGAAAGGTATGAATCTACTTCATGAAGAAAAAATCAGAAGTCTTCACCAAATTCAAGGTATGGAAACCTGAGGTGGAGAAGGAGACAGGTCGAAGCTTGAAGTGTCTGCGGTCCGACAATGGCGGAGAGTACACCAGCAGGGAGTTTCATATTTTTTGTGAGGAGTGTGGAATCAAAAAAAACTTCTCGGTGAGAGGGACTCCTCAGCAAAATGGGGTGGTCAAGATGATCAACAGAGTCCTTTTGGAAAAGACACGGTGCATGAGGCTGCAGGCAGGGTTTCCTAAGGCATTCTGGGTTGATATAGTGGATGCAGCCTGCTATTTGATGAATCGATCATCTCACACAAGATTAGATGGTGGTATTCCAAAGAAAAAATAGTTTATAAGGAGGATTGGGCTGAGCCATCTAAGGGTAATTGGGTGCACGGAATACGTGCACATCGGTGCTGGTGAGCGGATCAAGTTGGATGTCAGATCACGGAAGATGGTGTTCTTGGGGTATCCATGAGGAATTAAGGGATACCAATTATGGAATTCCTTAGAGAAAAAGGTTGTCATCAGTAGGAATGTCACCTTCGATGAAAATTCAATTCTCCAAAGGCGAGATAGCATGAAAGAGTAACAGGAGCAGCAGGAGGTCCAGTAGAGCAGTGCTGGACAACTTACATCCTATTCTCTTTTGCCTCTTGCAGGTGCATCAGAAAGATTTGGTATTCAGGTTCAAATGTGTCTCCACAGGTGGAGAGAGCTCGGACAGGTGATAGAAGCCAAGAGGTCCTGCAGGAGCAAGCTGGACCTAGGATGGACATCGGGGTTGCACTTCACAAGCCCAAAAGGAACGTCAGGCAACCAAAATGATATGGCTTCAAGGAGACATTGTCATATGCCTTGGTGATAGTGAATGGAGACCCCTACACTTATGAGGAGGCCATGGAGTGCCAAGACAGAGAGAGGTGGGTCCAAGCAATGTCCAAGGAGATACAGTCTCTCCACAAGAATGAGATGTGGCGATTGGTGTAGTTGCCACAGGAAAAGAAATCCATTGGTTGCAAATGGGTTTACCAATGCAAGGAGGGGCCTTCAGAGCAGGAAGGTATCAAGTACAAGGTGAGGCTAGTGGCTAAAAAGATATTCCTAGAAGGAAGGCATCAACTTCAGTGAGGTTTTCTCTCCTGTCATCAGACATACTTCCATCAGGATGTTGCTGAGCATCATAGCAGCTCAGGACTTGGAGATGGAGTAGATGGATATCAAGATGGCATTCCTCCATAGGCATCTAGAGGAGAGCATCTATGTGGAGCAGCCACCAGGGTTCCAAGAGCCAGGAGCAGAAAGGAAGGTCTGTTTGCTATAAAAATCACTGTACGGATTGAAGCAGTCGCCAAGACAATGGTACAAGCAATTTGATTTTTATGTGAGGAGCATCGGGCTTTAGTATGACTCTTGTGTTTATGTTCGATCTTTGGAGGATGGGTCTAGGGTGTTTCTCTACTCTTGTATGTGGATGACATGCTTATAACATGCAAGAGTAGGAAGATTGTGCAGGAACTGAAGGCAGCCTTGTCTTAGGAGTTCGAGATGAAGGATTTGGAGCCTGTGAGGAAGATCTTAGGCATAGAAATTTTTAAAGATCGAGTCAAGAAGGTGACGCATTTATCTCAAGGAGGCTACATGAAGAAGATCTTGGAGAGGTTTAGGATGAAAGAAGTAAAACCGACGGAGCTGCCACTTGTCAGGCTCTTCAGACTCTCGAAGATGATGTCACCACAGACTGAGGTGGAGGCTCAGGAGAAGGAGAGAGTGCCATATGCCTCTGGTGTGGGAAGTCTTATGTACACCATGGTATATTGTAGGCTGGATATCGCCCATGCAGTGAGCCAAATCAGCAGGTTCATAGTGCAGCCTGATAGGAAGCACTGGCAAGCACTGAAGGAGATCTTCAGGTACTTGCCAGGTATTGTTGGTATCAGCATCTACTACAAACAGTGAGGAGGTGCTTAGGGACTCTCCAACACATCCAAGGAGGCTCGGGGACTGATAGAAGGGTTTGTAGATGTTGATTTTGATAGAGATGTGGACACTCGGCAATCGACGATAGATTTTGTATTCAGCATGTTTGGAGGTCCAGTTTCATAGAGATCATACTTGCATCCCATCACGGCCTTATCGATCACTAAGGTGGAGTACATTAGCATTATAGAGGCAGTGAAGGAGGCCCTATGGCTAAAGGGTTTTGGCATTGCAGATAGATCTTGCATAGGAGGCCGTCAGGATGCACTGTGATAGTCAGAGTGTACTATTACTCGCACAGAACTCTATCTACCATATGAGGATGAAGCACATCAACATTAGATATCACCGAATCAGAGAGCTTTTGGAAGAAGATGAGGTGGAGCTGGTGAAGGTCCACACCAAGGAGAATCCAGTGGATAAACTAACGAAGGTTCTTCCACGGGACAGCTTTTGAAGATGTGTGACACTGATGTGCTTGATGGACAGGATGGAGTTGGCTGAGGCCTTGGGGCACCAAGGTAGAGATTGTTGGGCCTCATATGGTGCTTCCAAGGCTCAGGGGATCAAGGCTAAGGCCAAGGTCGAAAGTCCATGAGGTGTTCATGGGGTTTTTAGGACTAGTTTGGGTCCTAGGATAAAAGGCTGTTAGCCTTTCAAATCTTGAGGTTCAAGAGACTTGAGCCTCAAGGGGATAACTTATTTTGAGCTAGATTTGAGTCCTAGGTAGATGAGATTTATTCAAATCATGGGTGTACATGGGTTTGGGTTAGCATAAATCTCATATCAAGTTAGCCAAGGGAGTTTTGTTGTTAGGTCACATTGACCTTGTATAAATACCTTTGTATTTAGGGTTTGTAAGAAGGGTTCAATCATTCAAATCATTTTCTCCCAGAACTCTCTCTCTCTTCCTTGCTTTCTCCTCTATCTCTAGTCTTCTCCATGCCCTAGAACCAAGAAACCTAGGGTTTCTTGGCCGCCAACCCAAAAAGAAAAGAAAAGAACCTACGCTGCCTCTTTTGCATGCCTCTGTTTTGAGCGCCCCCTCTTGGCTGCCCAAGAGGAGTTTCAAGTCCTAATTTTTTTGATTTTGGAGGCTTCATCAACTGTGCTTCCAAGTCTCAAAAGGTAGATTTCAGATCTAATGGAGAAAAGATTCAAATCAAGGAAAGAAATCCTACGACAGGATTTACAAGGCTGCTGCAACCAAAAAGGTTGTTCTTCTTCAACATGTTTCATCCCCTTCCAGGGAGTTTTCTTCATTGATCTCCTGGTGAGAGGTACTCCACACACCTGAGAATATGGCACAACAGTTTATAGGTCCTAAACTTTTCAAGTTCAATTATCCTCCCACTGTCTCCTTTTCAGAAATTTTTTTTTTCCTAAAAGGTAGTATACCTACGACAAAACACTTTTGTCAAGTAATATGGTAGAAGTAGTATCGCATACTACTCTTTTAGGATAACCTATAAACTAATAAAAACCTGTTCTAGTATAAATTTATATACATCAACTCTTTTTACATAAGTTGGGTAACCTTCCTTTTACCTTGTTCATATCTTATATGGACTGCTCGTAACAGATTTTGATAGTATCTAATTCGAAACATCTACAATAATTTCTAAGATATTTCTCAGAATGAGATAATAATGTTTGTGAAGTATTTTAGAGAATACATCATATCATATATATGAAGTGTCTATCTCTGGGTCGAGATATTATTAGTCTTCGAACATCCATATGCTCAAAATCTAATATCTTACTTGCCCTGAGATATGTGACCATTACATATTCATTTCTTGTTCTCATCAATATAAAAAATAATATCATTGAGTGACAAAAATATAAGACTAAAATAGTAAAATTTATTAGAATGAGAGTAACTTTTACTCTTAACATTAATTTCAAATCTATGTTACAATAACATAGGGATTGAAAAAATATTTCTGATAAACAATGATCTACTAGTTTCTAAATAAATAGGTTTCTACAGCTTTAACATGAATGGACTATCCATCAGTGCTAAAAGTAAGTAGTCACCTCACTTCAGCTTTATAGGTCCAGCAAACACTTTGTATAAATAGAACCTATATAACGTATTACATACCCAAAATTTTAAAGCTGAAACACTCAATGAATTATTAGTTTGTATCACATACAAACTATTAGTAGATGCAATTTTTGCATCCTACTATTGCTTCACACTTGCAAGACAATTCTTGCAATTTATCTTATGATTGCTATAATAAAATTAGATACCCTTAGTGAAGGCAATCTTCACCATCTTTTTCTCAACTATTCCATGACATTCGGTCAATTTTAAAAATATCCCAAGTAGTAAATGTAAAGATATAAATGTGAATATAAGAATATAAATAGGACTACTCATGATGACATGCATAAGTTAGATGAGAATTTTTATCTAATTATGTCTCCCACTATTTTAACAAATTTTATAGCCCTCAAGTATGAAATTGAGGAACCTTATTATGAAGTTTTTTAGCGAGGTTGAGCTCCTAATTCCTCATAAAAAGTCTTGTGGATAGCACAACAAGCTTTTATGAGTTCAAGAGTAAGTAACTCTTTACTAATTGTGTCTCATGCAACTCTCAACATAACTTTTGCCTCTAAAATACTTATAGCCTTATGGATAGTACAACAAACTATAGCATTTTAGTTAAATCATATCTTTCAATCCTATATGGTCATATCTGGATAATACTATCATTGTGGATAGCATAATATGACAGCACTACCAAACATACCATAAGTATCACTAGGTCAACATCATACCAATCACTATAGCAAGCCTTATGGATAGCACAACAAACTTACTACAGTTCTTAATATACTCTATTGACTTAGTATGAGCTAAGTACAATTAGCTTCATTATGCACCAAGACAGTATCAAATCAGTCCCTATAACAAGCTTTATGGATAGCACTACAAGCCTACTATGGTTCTTGAGATAATACAGGCTTAGCATTAAGGAAGGCATGGATAGTGTTCTTAACACTTTGTCATTAAGACTTAATATAATTTAATCGAGGGACTTAGGTCTCAAGCACATCCTAAATGTTTAATCATGCATCATATACAATTTAAAATCTAATTTTTTAACTACCAGCATATATGAGCATATCAAAAAAAATAAATAGTCATGGACTTTGAAAAAATCATCTGAGCCATGGGATGATCTAAGGGTCTAACCCTAGATACATTATAGATTGAACCATCTTATGGTTAATCTTAATGCGCCTCTGCTCTCCTAAAGCTTGGTAGTCCAGTCTTCATCTCCATGAAGACTACCATAAATGCTTGATCTTTATTTGAAAATAGAATGAAATAATTTCAATCTGTTCTCAAATAATTTTTTTTCTATAATTTTACATCATTACGTAAAAATCTCAATCAACAGTCAGGAATATGGAAAAGAGAGGTACAGCTGATAATATAATACATCAGGAATGCCCAGCCCCTATTGCAACTCTTGCAAATGCATTAATATAATCAACTAGCATATAAGCATTCATACATATATCCATCACATGGATGTTCCATAGTCCATAATAAAATAACATAATATTTTATAACAATTATAAAATATTATAACAAATAACTCATGTTATTTCAATTACGATATCATTCAAACACATGTCAATTAAGATGTTCAAGTTTATGGGCATAGGACCCATCTAGGATTTTCGATTCAGGTTCAACATTTGACCCAAAGTTCAATATTAGGTCAATCATTTATCATCCATTTGAGTTAGGTTGATTAATTCTTATATTAACCCTAATCCAATTAGGTTAGCATAGACTCGGTCAACCATGACTCAAATCCTAATCAAATTAAGTAAATGACAATATGATTAATCAAAATTAAACATGACTTCTAATCAAATTAGAACTATGATTTTGATTTAATCTATAATCATTAAACTCTAATCACATTAGAATGATGAATTATAGTTAAATCAATCCATAGGCAAAAACCCTAATACATATCTGATGCATCTATTCCATGATCAAATTTTTTGACCCCATACATACCTCAGGCATCAACCAAGATGGTCGACCCACAATGGTGAGTGCCCGATAACATGGTGGTTGACCCTTCGATCTTAGATAAATGCATCAAATACAAAAACTTTAAGTCTTGAAAATGCACATCCATATATAGCATTCCAAGACCCCTGCGCATTACATGCACAGAATTTCAATTCCATCGAAAAATAGATCATAGGATCTAAACTAAACTTGTCACACAAGTCTATAGACAATGAAAATTCATATTCAAGGTTCGATCATAGATCGATAATACTTTATCATTAACAAAAATGTATTATAAATATCAATAAAACATCGATCAGAAAAATTGATTTTGATATAGTTTGAACTAGATCAAATCCATATCACAAAAATAACATGAAATTTGATTGAATCTTCTATCAAGGATGGCTCTGATACCACCGTTGGGTTTTGGTGACACAGTGGAATATAGATTTCAAAAATTTTTAACATACATTCAATAATTGAAAATAAAGTTTAACAATTAAACTCAACCACCAAAACTCAAAACCTTAGGAACTCCATGATGATAACAATCAAACCACAAATAACATGCATATCAGGAGAAGACCAAAAATCATATACCACCATGAAGATCATGAACTGGTGATTTTGAGATCTCCATGAGACTCCAAAGTAGAAGCCCTCCAATGGTGATCCACACAGGATTGATCAGGGTCATTCCCAATTTGTCATGGTGCTACAGCCTTCTTTGCAAGTGCGCTGCCGATTATCCTTCGTAAGAACAGATTGCACCAATACTTGTACACCTTCATGACCTCCACTAAGACCTCTCTAAAAATTTTTTTCCAAAAGATCTCACCACACATAAATCAGATTTTATGTTTAACACATGAACAATCTGATTTTTTTTTTTTGGACAAGCATCTCATGCTTTCTATTTTCCTTCCTCTCTTCCTTACTATTTTTCTCTCCCTTTCCCTTTCTATTTTCACTTTAGATTTTTTTTCCCTCTTCCTCATCTAATCTCATATCCAAAACCATTTTTGGATAATCTTTATGCCATATGGGGTGCCCCTTAAATAAGGGATGAAGGGGCGCCACACAAGACATCAAGGGGCGCCAACTTTTGGCATCCCAACTCCCTAACACAATGAAATTAATTTCTTCAGCATGGAAACCCTAGTGTTAGGCATAGAATAAGAGGTGTTTCATCTATAGAAGGACTCTTCCTCTATAAGAAAAAATCAAAATGCCAAAATATGGCACGTGGAATTAAGGGAGAAATTAATTGGTGCAAACACATCCCATTTGTCGTCCAAAAATTTCTACAAAGAATAAATTTCTTATATAGAATTTCTAGGTGTGGAAGAGCCTTCAAGCAGAAGGACTCCTCCACTTCTGTGCCAACAAAGTCCCAGGAGCCATCGTATGGCACGTGGAGAGAAAAAATGCATGGAATAAGAGAGGAATTAAGAGTTCCAAAAGAAATGGACTCTTTCACTTCATCGCCCAAAATAAAGGTGGCATCCAAATGAATTATGGCATGGAGTTCCTTCCAAGAGGAGGACTCCTTCTCTTCTTCAACACTGACACATCCTAAAGCTCCATCAGATGGTGCACAAAAAATTGGAACGTGTGGAATTTGGTAAAAAATTTAAGAGGAGTGAAGGAGAAGGACTCCTCTTCTCCTATGCCAAATTAAATGGGGCGTCCAATTCATTTGGGTGTGTGGCTTGATGTGGAGGAGGCTGGTTCCATGTGGAACACTTTCAAAAAATTAGATAAAACTATCTAATTAATTATATGGTTCAAACCCAATGACGTTAGGTCAAGGCAACAAGTCTAGGTTAGCACAAACACCTTTGCACTGAACCCAATTGGAAACTTGGGTTAATTCATATGCTAGCAATTCAATTAACACATTAAATTTATAATAAATTGATTAGATTAAGAATAAATCTCTATTATGTGTGATCCATTGGATTCTAAATCTAACCAGTAGTGGATCCGAACTCTCGATGTAACCCTAATCTGATTAGATTAGATCAGCTCGAGAGCCCCAATCAACTAGGACTCTTCCTAATCGATTATAGAATTAAACTCTTTTAATTCTGATGACTTTATAAGTCAAAATTGATGTCTAGCAATGTGTCATGACTATCCAAAAGATTTAAAATTTAGTAGAAATATCAAAATTATCCTTTCATCGTGAGTTATCATGCAATTCAATCTTTCGATCACACAACATCCCGAAAAAGCCATGGGTATGAAAATATGTCAAACCCAAATACCTTACTATATGTATATTGATCTAATGATGATGACTCGATTGATGAATCAGTAAAAATTATTTCTACTATTCATCCCTGCTCTGGTAAGAGACTCTCAAAGTCATCATCCTATGAGATCACATAGGATGTTTACTCCTCCTACAAGGAGTGACTGATTCTATGTTGATCACTCACAACCTCTATGCACACTTCACCATACCCAAAATATCCCACATATATCTTAAAGTAGTGTGTTAGGGAATAAACTAAAGTAAGGGTCTATGCACACAAGATACCATGGTGATCTTAGGTTAAAAGATCACATGCACCACTCCCACTGAAGAACCATCTGTTGACATGCTATAAGACTCCATCAGATATTTTTTTATGGGTCAGTTTAGTGAACTCATTCTCTAATAAGCACCTACATCCTTGTATTACTGTCATCATACAGGTGGTTGTGAGATCAACTATCCTCTCTATTGAGCATACATAGGATGTACCAGTCTTACCTGAGTTATCGATCCCTGACTCGATGATCCAACAACTAAAAATATTCTTGGTTGGGGCTATCAAGATTTTAAATCTCACTGGTTTGATCTCATCATGGCCTTAAAATCATTACCCTAATCTGTGGGGTTTATCATAATCATAAAAATATAATGCAGCAAATGATAAAATATAATACCTCATATAAATAAAATAAATAATATCATGCAAATGAGCAGGAAGATAATAAAGAAAAGTTCTATCACATCTCCAGGCAATTGGCTTGTAGGGCACTATTCTTTCACCATGTGCTAGCAAGTTATCATGAACCCAATGGGTTTCTCTAAATTCAATTGATACTTCACAAGCTCAATTACTTATTCCAGACCTAATCTCTTTGTTATGTGACCCCATAGGTTCAATTTTATTTAGTAGTGAGATATACAATGATCTCTATCATTGTATCATTAAAGCTCTTTTCAATGGATCGAAATAATTCTACTTTAACTCAGCAAAGATTACTGATTCAGAACGATCCTAGTGAGCTCTCACAATCCACCAGTGACACCTAGCAGTATGCAGTGGCAACCTAATAGAATTGAAATGAACCTCCAGATATAGTTAACGTGTAATTCAGTCCCTCTATCGTGAGTCTCAACTAGATGGCAGGTCATGGATAAATCGTCAAACCTCAACATCAGTCATATGATAGATTCGATTAGCTCAAGTTAATTGTGACTTCTATGAAAACTCTTTTCCATCAATCACACTACTATGGCCGTAGATTCTTGGACTTAGCCATTCGAATCCCATAGGACTACTCCTCTCTATCAAAATTGATAGATCCTATCTTGATGCACAGCCCACTCTTATATTGGACCAACTGTCGCCAACATTCACTACAAGGACTCATTAAGATCTATGTTTATGTGTCAGTCAAACTTCAATAGTCTTATTGTGAGCAGCAGTACCATCTCAAGTCAAAAGATCAGTCACACAACTATAGCATCGAGACAATCACTGATGATTCAATAGAAATCCAAATGATCTCTCATATGATCATGTTCAGTACTAGTTGTTCTCTAACAACTACCCACACTCTCATCCTATATCTCTACACAATAGACTAGTAACTCATCTATCCCAAAGGAAGTGATTTGTGTGTCAGTCTATCCGGATCTATCACCGTCATGATGATCCTATGATCAAAAGTATTTAGGAATAAAATACATATCTCTAATTCTTAACACTTTGAGAATATGTATCAAAACTAATTCCATAGATGATTCTAAAACACATCACACTTGAATGAAAAAAGAAATTGCCCTTTTATTGATCATATCAATATATTAAGTACAAAATTATATTCTAGAATTATTACAGTGTGTCAACCATATTGGCTTCTAGGATATACATCTAACGATCTCCCACTTGGACTAAAGTCAATTAGCCATAAATCTAAGTCCCATCTTTTCAAGATAGACTTTCATTTTTGGTTGGCTCAACTGCTTGTCAGTAGGTCTGCCACGTAATCTGTGGAGTCTACTCTTCACACCTCGATATATTTTTTTTCGAGATAGTTGTGTATGATATGAAAATGCCGCTCGATGTGCTTAGATTTTTGATGAGACCTCAGCTCCTTAGCAAGTACTATGGCTCAATTGTTTCTGCAGTACAGCGGTATGGCATCCAATGTCATAACCCCAAGTTCTGTAATGAGCTTTTTGACCAGAAGCCTTTCTTTACAGCATCTAAAGTAGCGACATACTCAGTCTCTGTGGTTGAATCTGCTATGATGGGTTACTTGAAACTCTTCCAGATAACTACACCACCATTACAAATGAACATATACCCTGACATAGACTTTCAGACATGAAGTCTGAGTCAGTATACCCCTCAACTCGTAACTCAAAATCACCTCCAAAGATCAAATCAAATCCTTAGTTCTTCTCAAGTACTTAAGGATGTTCTTCACAGTTATCTAGTGCTCCTTATCTGGATTCGATTGGTACCTATTCGTGACACTCACGGCAAGGGCAATATCAGATCGAGTACATAGCATGGCATACATGAGGCTTCCTATCACCAAAGCATAAGGAATCCTACTCATGCGCTGCACCTCCTCAGATGTGGCTGAACACATCGTCTTGGAGAAACTAATACCATGCCTAAGAGGTAAGAGACCTCTCTTGGAGTTTTTCATGCTGAACCTCTTCAGCACCTTCTCTATGTACAGCTTTTATGATAGGCCAAGCATCCATTTAGGTCTATCCGTATAGACCTTTATTCTAAGAATAGAGGATGCTTCTCCTAGATCTTTCATAAAAAATTTCTTGGACAATTATCTTTTGACCATGGTCAGCATGGGAATGTCATTCCCAATAAGGAGAATATCATCCACGTACAATACGAGGAAGGTGATCGCACTCCCACTGACCCTCTTATATACACAATATTTTTCTTCATTTTTAATGAAATCAAATGATTTAATTGCCTCATCAAAATGATAGTTTCAACTCTGAGAAGCCTACTTTAATCTATATATGGATCTTTATAACTTGCAGACTCTGTGATCACCATCACTGGATGTGAAATCCATAGGCTGCTCCATATAGATGTCTTCCTCAAGATATCCATTCAGAAAAGCAATTTTCACATCTCTGCTAGATTTCATAATCATAGTAAGCCACAACAGCAAGCAAAGTACAGATGGTTTTCAGTATGGCTACGGACAAGAAGGTTTCCTGATAATCAATGCCCTCACACTGACTATAACCTTTTGCCACAAGCTTAGCTTTATAAATCTTTACCATACCATCGATACCTATCTTCTTTTTATAGATACATTTATATCCAATGGGTATGATACCCTCAGGTGGATCCACTAAAGTCCAGACTTGATCAAGTGCATCGAGTCAATTTCTGACTTCATAGTATACAATCATTTCTCGAAATCGATGTCAGACATCACCTCGTTAAAGGTACTAGGATTATCACTATGATCCTTATCTTCCATAAGGAATATTTTCTTTACTTTCTTTATAAGCATATCCATGTACCTTTCAAAAGGTCGTAAGACCCTGCTAGATCTATGAGGTGGTAGAGGAACATCAACTACTGGCTCATGGATTACGGGTTCCTGAGGATTTATAGCTCTAGACTCTTTAGAGACTTTCTCTTCGAGCTTCACTAACTTGCCACTGCCGCCATCCTAGATAAACTGTTTTTCTAGGAATACAATATTTCTACTCACAATCACATTGTGATCTTGTGGAAAGTAGAAGTAGTATCCCATGGATTCTTTTGGATACCCTATAAAGTGAGCTATAATAGATCTATCCTCTAACTTATCCATCATCTATCTCTTGACATAAGTCAGACATCCCCAAATCTTGAGATAATCCAGACTCGGCTTCTTACCGAACCATATCTGATACGGTGTGGTAAGAACAGACTTTGATGGAACCCTATTCAACAAGGAAATGGCAGTTAATAAGGCATGTCCCCAAAGAAATAAGGATAGATCAGTGAAGCTCATCATGGACCAGACCATATCTAATAGGATCCTGTTCCTCCTTTCGGATATTCTATTGAGCTAAGGCAATCTAGGAGGGGTCCACTGAGAGACTATGCCATTGCCTTTAAGATATCCCAAAAATTTTCAATTAAGGTATTCACCTCCTCGATCAGATCGAAGAACCTTAACGAATTTGTCTGTCTGCTTTTCTATTTTATGCCTGAATTTTTTGAACTTTTCAAAGGTCTCTGACTTGTGTTTCATAAGATACACATATTCGTATCTAGATAAATCATCGATAAAGGTAATGAAGTAGGTATAACCTGTTGGGAATAGTATCCCAAAGTCAATCGTCAGCCTATTGACGGTTGTGCTCATTTTTATATTTGTACATGAATTATAAATTAATAAAAATTATTTTTGGTATTTTTCATCACAAAATATTTCATCTTCTAATGAACTCCTATGTTGTGGTGAAGTCTTTAGGACTATTTAGACTCAATAAAGAAGGATTTGTCATTTAGTCCTTAAATCTGTTTGCGACCAAATGATACGTTGTTACCAAGGATAACAACGTTTATCAAGTATAGGTCATTATGTGCCATATAGGTTGGTTGTCGTCTTAACCAATGAGTGTGGAGACACTGGTATGGCATACAGGTGAGATGTAAGGGTACATCTGCACTGAACGTGACTGACTCGGAGCTATTTCTGCTGTCAAGATTTGCTCTGATAAAATATGGGTATAAATGTCCCTCCGACCTGAGACCACCACGATGACTTGTAAGCAACTCACTACACTTAGGCACTGGACTACCTGAATTTCTAATTCAGTGACGGAAGGCTACTGGGTGTAGTCAAGTACTTGACTTGTCGGTGTGTGTGTCAAGATGGGATTGACCACTCCAGTTTAGGAGCTGTGTACAGTCATGTTTCAATTTAGCAAAACCTTGGCCAGGGTAATCTTTGTGAGGAGTCACAGGACTGTTTGAGTTGAGCACAATTCGGATGATCTAATCAGGGTGGACAGTTTAACCCTGAGTCGTCCTAAACACAGAGGTCAAAAGAATGAATTATACAGTAACCATATTCACGTAGGTTCTGAGTGTTGCAATTGCGACTCTTCGACCTATCCGGATGTTGGGTACCATTGCTAGATGGTCACTTCGATTAGTATAGAAATTGGTTCCTGTGCTACCGGCTTAGGTTCGAACCTGCGGGGTCACACACATTAGAGGTTCCTATCTGATCTGATGGCTGATGTAGAATCCTACATATTTGGGACTCAGTGATCGAGAATCAGGATTCTCTGATCATGAGTTCCACACATTATGGGTACCGGGGTCAAGAATCCTACTGGTTGGGATTTTTCGATCAGGGTTACATATCGATGAATTCTGATGCCTAATTGCCCATCGAATTTGGATTCAATATTTATGAGAGGTTTAATTAGTGATTTGATCACTAATTAACTCAATTTGATTGAGTAATTATTTTTGGATCAAGTCTAATTGAACTAGATTCAGTTGGGTTTGACCTGATTAGGTTAAGAGTTGACCTAATCGTCGAGATGGTTTGGTCCCTGATTTGATCAGGGATTAGGCTTAGTCAATTTTTGATTTGATTAGGATTTTATTGAGCCTAATTAAGCCTAATTAAGTTGGGTTTAAATTAGTCTAATTGGACCTAACTTATTTGGTTCAATTAGGTTGGTTTAAATAATTAAACCACCTTGACCCAATCTCCATGTGCCACCTCACTTTCATTGCACCCATTTGAATTCATGAGAAGGAACTTCTCATGAATTTTTTCCTCACACCAAGCCCTCTCCATGCCCCACTTTAATGTGCCAAATGAATGGATAAGGATGATTGGTTGGCTATTCAAATTCAAAATAAAGTTTGAATTTGAATGGGCAATCAATCTTTGCAACTTATCCCTTTTTTTATGCCCCATTTATTATATGAGAAAAATTTTTTCATGAAATTACTTCATGCATAATTTAAGCCATGCCTCACACCTTTAGTAGATAAGGGATGAGTTGGTGTCCATTTGAATTCAAAATTTGATTTGAATTCAAATGTGCAATTACTCATCTTTATCCTTTCTTTTGGATAAGACGTTTGACGTTGTTATAAAAGGAGAAGAAGAGTGGGGCATGCAAGAAGAAGATTTTTGGAAAAAATTCTGGGGTGTGAGAAGTCTTGTGCATGAGAAGAAAGTCCATATCCTTCCAAGAGAAAAAGAAAGAAAAAAAAAATGGGTGCAAGATTTTCGGTAAGTTCCCTAGAGTTTTAGCTTGGGGTTCGGGAAGTGAGAAAGTGAGCTACGAGTATCGTGAGCCCACAAAATCTCAAGGAGATCTTCAACATCTTCTCAAACATGTCTGTTGATGATCCAGAATATCTGAAGAATCAACAGACATCGATCGAAGGAGTTCGATCAGCATCGACCGTCAAAAAGGGCTCTAACACGAGCTAGCACTCGTGAGGAGTCGATCAGACCAGAAGCTTTGTGTGGATGATCCACAGAGACCAGACATACTGTGTGGCTATATCGCGATGATCAGACTCTCCCGACGGTGATCAGATTACGGCGATCTACTACCCGCACAAAGGTATTGTGTTCTGAACACATTACAATAAAGTGTTTACTGTTCGAATTTGAATTTTAAATTTAAATGCATGCATGCTATATATCATATTTAGATCCTAATGTAAGATAAATTTATATTAATTAATTAGATTAATTAATATTTTTCTGCTGTAAAATTATAATTTTGAAAAAGTTTTAAAATTATCATTTTACCCCTGCACTGAATTTTCGCTTCAAATGGTATTAGAGCGGGTTCTTAGATATGATATATATATTTGCATGCGTAGATTAAGTTATAATCTAAAAGTTTAAATTTGAAATTTAAAATTCAAAATTTAAAATTTGAATTTTGAAAGTTGTTCGAAATTCAAAATTCAAAAATTTAAAATTTAAAATTTAAATTTTGAGTTTTAAATTTGAAATTTAAAATTCAAAATTCAAAAATTTGAAATTCAAAATTTGAAATTTGGTTGAAATTTTAAATTGGAAATTCAAAATTTAAAATTCAAAATTTGAAATTCAAAATTTTAAAATTTGAAATTTAAAATTTGTTTGAAATTTAAAATTTAAAATTTAAAATTTAAAATTTGAAATTTGAAATTTGAAATTTAAATTTTAAAATTGGTATATTTAGATATACTTGATCCAAGTAGCAAGTAATCGAATTGGGTTGGTTGCCATGGCCATCCGGTCATAGAGAAAAGTAGGGTTTAAAGGTCCTTTCCTCCCATTCGATGGGATCTCCTATGGCGGTAGGGGTGCCGCTGTAATTATATCCCATGCAGATGAAGCAGCAAAAGAAATTAATTGTAAAGGTTCAATTGTGAAATTTATGATTAATGTATTAGATTAGATCTAAAGGAATATTCATGATTTATTTTGATTGAGTTATTTTCTGTTATGTAATTAGCAATAGGATTGCTATTTATGAAATGTACTGATCTATTTGTGAAATAAGTCAACATATTTGGTGAACAGAAAATAAAACCTTTCAAATTTGAAAATTATTTTCAAAATACCAAACCCTGACCCATCAGCTCAAATACTTAATTAAAAGAATTAAGTATTATCTAGTAGGTCTAGAATTGTGAATTAAGATCTAAAACAATTGCATAAACTTGTGAGTCAATAGGTTAGATGGATTAGGTCCATAATTGGGTTAGACCTAAGGTTAGCTTAAAGAAATAGACTAAATTAGTGTAATTGGTCAAATCTAATCAAAAATTGAATTAGATTAGGTTAAGGATACTCTAGACTCAACTTCAATAGTTGTAGTTGAATGGGTCCATGTCTTTAACTAGACCAAGATGGACTTAATTCATGGCTACACGGTAGAACCCTATTTACTAAGTTGATCAAATTAAAACTAATGAACCGGTTGGTGTCTAAGGTAAGTTTGGCAGTTTGACCAGTGGTTTTTAAGCAGGAGCTACTCGCAGTGATTCAATCTCTGACGAGTTAATGGCTTATCCCCACCACTGATCTCACTTACCTGGCCAACCTGGTGAATTAGATTTTGATTAGATCACTTGGTGATTAAGGCTCGCCCATGTCATTAGGTAAATCAGTTTGATTGATTTAGGTGCTCCTAATGCCAGCTTTAATTAAATCTTTTTTTTTAATCTGACTTGGTGAAGTCAGTGGGAGGATTAAAATTGGCTGGATATTTCTTATCTATCCTTTAATAAAATCCTCCAAAATTATTGGGTCCCTAAAAATGATTAAGTTATACTGATAACTAAGTCATAGCCTCCCATTAAGTGAGTGATAATGAGTCCATTAGTTTAATAATCATTGGAGGCCCAAAGGCCTGGTGCTTATTGACTAATGGAATTATCATTCATAATATGATAATTTGGTTTGAGTCTTTCTGATGGTGGTCAGGTTGGCCGGCCAAAGTCGGGCCTGATCATTTATTGGTCTGATTCACCAAATCAAATCATATTAATGGTTGGACCTAACCAGATCTTTTCAGTGGAGGCCAAAGCCTACTGATTAGGTTCTGGGGCAAAATCAATTACTAGAAGTTGTTTAGAGAAACAACTGGTTATGAACCTATCCATAGATGCACATGGGTTGACCAACCAAAGTTGGGCTCGTGTATAGTCTGTGTGGATTCTAGTACCCACTAAGGAATTAAAGTAATTCCTCGAATTGGAGGTTGAGGCTACCAGTTCGTAAAAATACTGGGAGAAACTTTAGACTAAAGTCCAAGTCTTTAGTATTTATAATTTATGTACTAATAGAGGTCTGGTTTTCCTTTATGCAGCTATGGCCACTACCCTGTTCCTCCGGTCATTATTAGATAATGACAAGCTCATGGGACCTAATTTCGATAGCTGGTATCAAAAATTAAAAATCGTCCTTGAGCATGAGCGGATCATTTATGTAGTAATGGATCCGGCACCTAAGGAGCTGCCCCAAATGAAAGAGGGACGGTCCGAGACACTTATCAAAAGTGGCTCAATGACCGCACCACCGTTCAGTGCATTATGCTGGCGGCAATGAATGATGAGTTCAGCTGTAGGTTCGAGAAAACCCAGCCACAGGAGATGCTTCAAATGTTGAACGACTCTTTTGGCATGCCTGACGACGTTGAAAGGCACAAAACTAGTTGTGCCATTTTTAATGCTCAGATGAGGGATGGAGCCTCAATCACAGATCATGTACTGTACATAATCGAAATGATTAAGCGCCTAAGTAAACTGGGTTTTCCCTGCACGAGCAGCTTGGTAAGGATGCGATCCTTAATTTATTGCCCAAGTCCTTCCTCCCCTTCCTTACTCATTTTCGGATGACAAAGCCTGTAGTGAACTACCACAGCTTGTTGGGGTTGCTGCAAAACTTTGAGAAGGATCACCAGCTCCATAAGGAGTTAGTGAATGTTGTGGGAGGGTCTTCTTCTGGTCGTCGACCCTTTAAGAAAGAGAAGAAGAAGAACAAGAAGAAGAAGAATAAGAAGGTGCAGCTGCATGCTGGGACGTCTGCACAGGGTCAGACCAAGAAGCGCAAGCCCGACTAGAGCCAGGCGGAGTGCTTCTTTTGCAAGAAGCAGGGGCACTGGAAGAGGAACTGTCCTCTATACATTGCTTCCCGAAACCTGAACAGGCCGAAGAAGAAGCAAGGTACTTGTATGATAACACCTTGCAACTTTTCCATTTGTGATACTACTGCCTGGGTATTGGATACCGAAAGCCCTTATCATATTTGCAATTCGATGCAGGGTCTGCAGGTCAGTAGGAGATTTGATGAAGGTGAGAGATTCCTGAACGTTGGAGATGGAAGCAAAGTTTCAATTCTAGCATTAGGAATCATGAACCTTGTAATCAATTCTCGAAACATAATTCTGAGCGAATGTCACTATTGTCCAAGCTTTTTATCAAATATTATTTCGGTAGACCTTTTGGCCATGAACGATTATCAATTTTTAATAAAAGAAAATATTTGCAATATCATTTTGAATGGTGTTACAATGTTTGTTGGACAACTTAATAATGAAATTTACTTTCTATCACAACCTGTTAATGTGGTTCAAACCTCCGGTAAACACCCTAGAATAGATAATGTGTCAGAAGTCTATCTTTGGCACTGTAGGCTAGGTCATATCAATAAGAACAGGATAAACAGGTTGGCTCAAGAAGGAATTCTTGAAGTAGGTGATTGTGAATCACTTCCAACCTGTGAGTCCTGTCTTCTTGGTAAAATGACCAAATCATCTTTTACTGAAAAAGGTGAGTGAGCCAGTGAACTCTTGGGTTTGGCACATTCTGATGTATGTGGACCCATGAGCTCAAGTACAAGAGGTGGATATTTCTACTTCATAACCTTCATAGACGACCTATCGAGGTATGGGTATGTCTATTTAATGAAGCAGAAATCGGAGTCGTTTGAAATGTTCAAACTATTCCGAAATGAGGTAGAAAAATAAACTGGAAAATGTATTAAAACTCTTCGATTTGATCAAGGAGGTGAATACCTTTCCAATGATTTTCTGACATATCTTGGGGAGAATGGGATTCTCTCTCAGTGGACTCCTCCTGGAACACCACAACATAATGGTGTATCTGAAAGGAGGAATCGGACCTTGTTGGACATGGTTCGATCCATGATGGGATTTGCTGGTCTGTCGATCTCCCTCTGGGGATATGCGCTCGAATTGGCTTGTTACCTTCTAAATAGAGTTCTGAGTAAGTCTGTAACCAAAATGCCATATGAGATATGGATAGGACGTAAGCAAGTACTCTTGCACCTTAGGGTTTGGGGGTGTCCGACTTATGTTAAATATTTAATTACGGATAAGCTTGGACCTAGGTCTGACAAGTGTAATTTTATAGGGTACCCAAAAGAGACCAAAGGGTATTACTTCTACCTAGCTGATGAGCAAAAAGTGTTTGTCAGCCTTAAGGCAATCTTTTTGGAAAAGGAGTTCCTTGATGAAGGGACTGTTGCCTCTAAGGTCGAACTTGATGAAGTTCGGTAGGTGAAAAAACCGACACAAGTTGCTGAACCTGAACCGGATTTGGTTAGATCAGATCCGGAGCTCATTGTTCAAGCACCCTTAAGGCAATCTGGTAGAGTACCACGTCAACCAGACAGATACTATGGTTTCTTGGTCTGGGATGATGATCCTATCGAACTTGATGAAAACGATGAGGATCCGATCACCTACATGGATGCAATGCAGAGACCCGACTCTGAGAAATGGCTAGAAGCTATGAAATCCGAAATGGAGTCCATGAAGGTCAACGATGTGTGGACATTGGTTAACCCATCCGAAGGAGTAAAACCCATAGGGTGTAAGTGGGTCTTCAAGAGGAAGAGGGGCGCAGACGGAAAGGTGGAAACCTATAAAGCCCATCTAGTTGCCAAGGAATATCGTCAACGTTATGGTATAGACTATGATGAGACGTTTTCTCTGTGGCAATGCTCAAATCCATTCGGATTATGCTTGCGATAGCTGCCCATCTGGACTATAAAATCTGGCAGATGGATGGGAAGACAGCTTTTCTGAGAGCTGGACGAAGAGGTGTATATGATACAACCTGAAGGATTCACATCCATAGATGAGTCTAAGGTGTGCAGACTACAGAGGTCCATTTATGGACTTAAGCAGGCATCCCGAAGTTGGAACATACGTTTTGATAGGACGATCAAGACGTATGGCTTCGTTAAGAACGGAGAAGAGCCCTACATTTATAAGTGGGCTAATGGTCCAGTAGTAGTATTTCTTGTATTGTATGTGGATGACATTCTCTTAATCAGGAATGATGTCCCTGCATTACAGGGAATAAAGATTTGGCTGTCGTCACAGTTCTCCATGAAGGATCTGAGAGAAGCTTTCTACATCCTAGGGATGAAGATCTATAGGGATAGATCTAAAAGGTTGCTTGATTTATCTCAGTCCACATACATTGATACTATGCTGAAGAGGTTCAGCATAGAGAATTTCAAGAAATGCTATCTTTCAATAGGCCATGAAATTTCTCTCTCAAAGAGGGATTGTCCGACAACACCTCAAGAGAGAGAGCATATGGGTAGGATTCCATATGTTTTGGCAGTGGGATCTATCATGTACGCCATGACATGCACACGACCAGATGTGGCATACTCACTAGGGGTAGTGAGTAGATACCAATCTGATCCAGGAGAGAATCATTGGAAGGTTGTTAAAACCATCCTGAAGTATTTGAGAAATACTAAGGACCAGTGGCTTGTTTATGATGAATCAAACTTGAGACTTATAGGGTTTACAGACTCTAGTTTCTATTCTGATCACGATGACAGCAAAAGTGTGTCGGGATTTATTTTTACCCTTAATGGTGGGGCTATCTGCTGGAAAAGTTCCAAGCAGCACATAGTGGCTGATTCAGTTTGCGAGGCGGAGTATGTCACTGCATCAGATGCTGCCAAAGAAGCGGTGTGGCTGAGAAAATTCATCATCGAGCTCAGAGTAGCACCCTCCCTTGTTGGTCCAGTTCTGCTCTACTGTGATAGCTCTGGAGTCATTGCTCAAGCGAAGGAACCAAAGACACACCAGCGGATGAAGCATATTCTACGCCGCTACCATCTCATCCGAGAAATTATGAATCAAGGTGACATCGATCTTCAGAAGATCGACGGGAAAGAGAACCTGACTGACCCATTAACTAAAGCCATTGCGGTGAAGGAGTTCGACAACTACAAGTCGAAGATGGGTATTAGATACTGCACCGATTGGCTTTAGGCCAAGTGGGAGATTGTTGGGAATAGTGTCCCAAAATCAATCATCAGCCTGTTCATAGTTGTACTCATTTTTGTATTTGTACATGAATTATGAATTAATAAAAATTATTTTTGGTATTTTTATCACAAAATGTTTCATCTTCTAATGAACTCCTATGTTGTGGTGAAGTCCTTAGGACTATTTAGACTCGACAAAGGATGATTTGTCGTTTAGTCCTTAAATCTGTTTGCGACCAAATGATACGTTGTTACCAAGGACGACAACGTTTATCAAGCATAGGTCGTTGTGTGCCATATAGGTTGGTTGTCCTCTTAACCAATGAGTGTGGAGACACTGGTATGGCATACAGGTGAGATATAAGGGTACATCTGCACTGAACGTGACCGACTCTGGAGCTATTTCTGCTGTCAAGATTTGCTCCGATGGAATATGGGTATAAATGTCCCTCCGACCTGAGACCACCATGATGACTTGCAAGCAACTCACTACACTTAGGCACTGGACTACCTGAATTTCTAATTCAGTGACGGAAGGCTGCTGGGTGTAGTCAAGTACTTGACTTGTCGGTGCATGTGTCAAGATGGGATAGACCACTCCAGTTTAGGAGCTGTGTATAGTCGTGTTTCAATTTAGCAAAACCTTGGTTAGGGTAGTCTTTGTGAGGAGTCACAGGACTATTTGAGTTGAGCACGATTCGGATGATCTAATCAGGGTGGACAGTTTAACCCTGAGTCATCCTAAATATAGAGGTCAAAAGGATGAATTATACAGTAACCATATTCACGTAGATTTTGAGTGTTGCGATTGCGACTCTTCAACCTATCCGGACGTTGGGTATCATTGCTAGATGGTCACTTCGATTAGTATAGGAATTGGTTCCTGTGCTACCAGCTTAGGTTCGAACCTGCGGGGTCACACACATTAGAGGTTCCTATCTGATCTGATGGCTGATGTAGAATCCTACATATTTGAGACTCAGTTATCGAGAATCAGGATTCTCTGATCACGAGTTCTACACATTATGGGTATCGGGGTCAAGAGTCCCACTGGTTGGGATTTTTCGATCAGGATTACATATCGATGAATTCTGATGCCTGATTGCCCATCGAATTTGGACTCAGTATTTATGAGAGATTTAATTAGTAATTTGATCACTAATTAACTCAATTTGATTGAGTAATTATTTTTGGATCAAGTCCAATTGAATTAGATTCAGTTGGGTTTGACCTGATTAGGTTAAGAGTTGACCTAATCGTCGAGATGGTTTGGTCCCTGATTTGATCAGGGGTTGGGCTTAGTTAATTCTTGATTTGATTAGGATTTTATTGAGCCTAATTAAGCCTAATTAAGTTGGATTTAAATTAGTCTAATTGGACCTAACTTATTTGGTTCAATTAGGTTGGTTTAAATAATTAAACCACCTTGACCCAACTCCATGCGCCACCTCACTTCCATTGCACCCATTTGAATTCATGAGAAGGAACTTCTCATGAATTTTTTCTCATGCCAAGCCCTCTGCACGCCCCACTTTAATGTGCCAAATGAATGGATAAGGATGATTGGTTGGCCATTCAAATTCAAAATAAAGTTTGAATTTGAATGGGCAATCAATCTTTGCACCTTATCCCTTTTTTTACGCCCCACTTATTACATGAGAAAAGGTTTCTCATAAAATCACTCCATGCATAATTTAAGCCATGCCTCATGCCTTTAGTGGATAAGGGATGAGTTGGTGTCCATTTGAATTCAAATTTTGATTTGAATTCAAATGTGCAATTACTCATCTTTATCCTTTCTTTTGGATAAGACGTTTGACGTTGTTATAAAAGGAGGAGGAGAGTGGGGCGTGCAAGAAGAAGATTTTTGGAGAAAAATTCTGGGGCGTGAGAAGTCTTGTGCATGAGAAGGAAGTCCATATCCTTCCAAGAGAAAAAGAAAGAAAAGAAAGAAAAGTGGGTGCAAGGTTTCCGGTGAGTTCCCTAGAGTTTTAGCCTGGGGTTCGGGAAGTGAGAAAGTGAGCTACGAGTGTCGTGAGCCACAAAATCTCAGAAAGATCTTCAACATCCTCTCAAGTACATCCGTTGATGATCCAAAGCATCTGAAGAATCGACAGACATCGATCGAAGGAGTTCGATCAGCATCGGCTGTCAAAAAGGGCTCTGACACGAGCTAGCACTCGTGAGGAGTCGATCAGATCGGGAGCTTCATGTGGACGATCCACAGAGGCCAGACACGTTGTGTGACTGCATCACGATGATCAGACTCTTTCGATGGTGATCAGATTGCGGCGATCTACTACCCGCACAAAGGTATTGTGTTCTGAACATATTACAGTAAAGTGTTTACTGTTCGAATTTGAATTTCAAATTTAAATACATGCATGCTATATATCATATTTAGATCCTAGTATAGGATAAATTTATATTAATTAATTAAATTAATTAATATTTTTTCACTGTAAAATCATAATTTTGAAAAAAATTTAAAATTACCATTTTACCCCTGCACTGAATTTTTGCTTCATAACCACCCCTGGCCTGCACATCAAATGGCCTACACACATCGATGTGTACTAGGGCAAGTAACTCTGTGGCTCTTTCTCCATATCCTAGAAAGGGCAACTTGGCTATCTTTCCTCGAAGGCAGATTCGCAAGCTGGATACGACTCTGGGTTAAGAGAGCCAAGAATCCCATCCTTCTCCAGTCTATTTATCCTGTCCTCTCCAATATGGCCTTGTTTATGGTGCCATAAATACTTCTGGTTAATCTCATCTTGGGTCTCTTCTGACCTATGGCACTCACTATTTGCTCGTTTAGGTTCACATTCACATCAATATGCATGTGATAAAGACTGTCAATTAAAAGATCTCATGCAATCAATTTATTTCGTAAATAAATGAAACAAAAATTTTTATTGAAATAAATTTCAAAATCTTCCTATACTAGCACAGACATGAAAATTAAATTTTAACTAGCTACAGGAACATAATAACAGTCTTTTAAATCTAATCTAACACTAGATAGTAATCGAAGAGGGTAAGTGCCAATGACCTCTACAGCAACCTTTGCTCCATTGCCGACCCAAAGGATCGTCTCCTTCCCTCATTCTCTTACTTTCTATCAGACCCTACATTGAGGTACATATATGAGCACTCGAGCCAGAGTCCAATATCCAACTAAATGTAGAAGAAATCATAAGGTTAGATTCAATTACAAACATACCTTCAGAAGGCTTATCACACTTTTTGGTCTTTAGGCTCTCTAGGTATTTAGGACAGTACCTCCTCCAATGGCCTTTAGCATGACAGTGAAAATACTTTCCCTTTGCCTCAGCCACCTTTGGACCATCCTTCTTCAGCTTGCTCTCTTTCTTCTGCTTCTTCACAGATTTAACCTTCTTCCTTCTAGTAGACTTTCTCTTGAAAGAAGAAGTCCACTCTACAGTGAGAATAGTGCCCCTTGAACTCTTCAAGGTACCCTCTATAGTGACCAACATGTTGACGAGTTCGAAAATAGTACAGTCAAGTTTGTTCATATGAAAATTCATAATGAATTGACTATATGAACTAGTAAAGGATTGAAGGATCAGATCCATCTGTAATTTCTTTTGCATTTTTAGCCTGAGCTTTCCAAGCTCCTCGATGTCCTTGATCACTATCATACAGTGCTTGTGGATGGACTGCCTCTCATGCATCTTCAGATTGAAGAGTCTCTTGGATACTTTGAAGTACATAGTATGACTTTGCTCACCATACAACTCTTGTAGGTGAGTGATTATAGCTCGGGCAATGGGCATATGCTCATACTGGCTTTGCAACTTGTTTAACATAGATGCCAGCACATAACACTTGACCCGACTGTCTTCATCCGTTCACTTCTCAAAAGTATCTCTTTGCTCAGTAGTAGGATGGTTTGGTAGCACTACGAAATCCTGATCGAGAACATGGCTTAATTTTTCTGAGGTTAGGACAATCCTGAGATTTCTGAGCCAGTCTTTGTAATTGGTACCGATCAAACAATTGATTTCAAGGATGCGGGCTAGAGGGTTTGAGGCTGACATTGTGGTTAAACTGTGAGAGTACATATTCAAGTTAGATTTTTATTCTTAATGTTTATATTTACTTCTAGAGATTTTAAGATGCAAACAATGACTCCCACTAATTTATCGGATCCCTTCACTCTCCGAAAAGAAAATGAAAATCCTAATGTGACAAAGGATTCCTAGTGGGTGCTGCGGTCCCATCGATGACATGTACCTCATCTAACAGTTATTGGTAACATGCACACCGATGCATAGGCAACTCTTTGCCCAGATGCTTCACTAAGCATGTTGCAGTGACTTGGTCTCTAAGTCATGTGGGCTCAGCTAACAGTTATTGCCCATACTTCTTAATTAAGTCTGACCCACCATTCATAAGCAGGTGCAAGGTCATCATTGGGTCTCTCACCTAACAGTTATTGGCCCAACCCCATCCTTACCTTGGACCAATTCTTTGCTAATAGAGTGGTTGCGTGCTCTTGATGCAATTGAACTACTGTAATCAATCGAGAACAATCAATGTCGGTAGCATGCCTGCACATCTACAATGGTGGAAGACCTATGGACTTAAAATTTATGGGGAGGTTTAGATTTAGGTCTCATCTAATCAGTCATCATTTGATCAATCTAACTAGCATGGGCTAAATTAGATTGCTAAGCAACCTAATTCAAGATCTAATCTTCCAAATTGGCCAAGTAAGTGGAGATCGATGGGGGTCCCCCCATTGCCTTCCTAAGACATCAATAAATTGATCAAGTCGACTATTGGAACTAATTAAATAACCATATCTCATTAACTTGCCTTAGACACTAAAGGTCGATTGATCAGAATTGGTTAGCTCAAGTGAATCGGGCTCAAACCAATGAGTCAAATTAGGTCCTTAGGTTAATCGATTCTACATATGAGATTCAATCAATTTGATCAACAATAATTGTATGATCATTAACTTAATTGATCTAACCCTTATCAACACTTGATTTGGTTTGATCAATTACTTAATTGAGTTAGACCCATATTACTCAAATCATAAACCTGAAATGCAATCCTATCACATGACCTAATTTATGATTTTTTCATGACCAAAATCCTCATGCACAAACATAAATTTTAAATTCTAAAATAATATTTCAGAGATAAATTTATTACATGAAAGTAAGTTTTAAAATATGAAAATAATTTTTAAATTTTGTCATACAAATATATATCACATATATGCATGTAAAATCAAATCTAAACCAAATTTTAGATCTAAGCATGATATCATATATCTCATATACTAATCATGAGTCATATTAAAAGTAAATTTATGATCAAAATATACAATCATATATCATATATATGAATCAAAATTCAGATCATATAAAAATTTCAAATTTTATGCATGCATCTATGTATCACATGAATATGAACTAGAACTCTTTCTAGAACAAAATTCAGATCTATATATATGATTACATATCATCTATATATTTTAAAATTAAATCTAAAATCAAATTTTAGATTAAAAGGTCCATCTATATATCTCATATATCAAGAAAAAATCTAATTTTAAAATTTTTTAAAAAATATGTATATCAAAATTTCAGCATATGAAAACTCGTGGCTCTGATACCACTGTTGGAATTTGGAGTTTGGTGCATGCATATGTATTTCAAAATTTTATTTTCTAAATACTATATTAGAGAATAAGATTAAAATATTTTTAATCTAAATTATGCATGCATGAAAATATAAAATCACATGAATCTATCTCATATGCTGAAATTGATATATGCTGAAATTCAGATTGTGATCAAGTCACATACCTATTTTATAATCTTTTTCTTCGAATTTGGATCTAAAAGAGAAGAGGTTCTCTCTTAGCTGTACAAGCATCTAGCCTCTATGAGTATCCACTCAGAATCAGCCTGAAACAGTCCTCTTTAATCTGAATTTTGATTCTCTAAAATTCAGCCTACTGAATCTGAATGAAGTCTGGATTGTGATTAACGCTTGATCTTTCTCCTTGATCTTCTTCTTCTCCTCTTCTCTAGAGTTTCTTCTTGCTTTGTGTAGCTATAAAACACCAACAATCAAAAAATTATGGGATGCCCAACACCTTGAGAGTGGAACTCCTTGGGACTCGGCGTATAGAACACCCAAGAGAAAAGAAAGGGAGAGGAAGAGAGGGCATGGGGAGAGCCTTTGGGCATGAGTGGCTACTAGTTTGGATTTCTTAGGGACCTTAGGGGAGGTCTCTTTAAATAGGCACAAAATTGAATCTTATTCAATCACATAATACAAGTCTTACTTGCATTGAGTTTTCTATTAACTTAAGTTATCCAACTTGTATTAGGGAACCCATTAGGCACCAACAATTGGAGTCCTTGTACCCATAATTAGATAATACAAAATATACCCAAGAGATGCCCTATAAGAGACTAAAATTTTTCTAATCAATGGACATACCTAACTTGATCAAATTAAGGTGGTGCCCAAAAATAACTATCAAAAAAATTAATTAAGGACTTGCATCCTTAATTAATATGATCCATAACCTTAGACACCCAACAATTGGAGTCTCATGAATCTTATTCATGTAGGTTATTAGCAGATAATTAAGTTAGAATTATCTTATCAAATAAGTAATCTCAATGAAAAAAAGAATTGGATCCAACCATGTGCTAGCAAGGTTATCATGAACCCAATAGATTTTTTTAAATAAAATTGACACTTCATAAACTCAATTATTTATTTCAGGCCTAATCTCTTTATTGTGTGACTCTATATGTTTAATTCTAACTGATAGTGAGATATACAATAATCTCTATCATTATATCATTGAAACTATTTTTAATGGGTCGGAACAGTTCTACTCTAACTCATCAAAGATTGTCGATCCAGAACGATCTCAGTGAGCTCTCACAATCCACCAATGACATCTAGTAGTATATAGTGGCAACCTAGTAGAACTAAAATAAACCTCTAAGTGTAGTTAACGTACGATTCAGTCTCTCTATCATGAGTCCAACTAGATGGCAGGTCATGGATAAATCGTTAAACCTCAACATCAGTCATATAATAGATTCGATTAGCTCAAGTCCAGTTGTGACTTCTATGAAAACTCTTTGCCATCAATCACACTACCATGGCCATAGATTTTTGGACTTAGCCTTTTGAATTCCATAGGACTACTCCTCTCTATCAAGGTCTATAGATCCTATCTTGATGCACAGTCCACTCCTACAGTGGACCAACTGTCGTCAACATCTACTATAAGGGCTCATTGAGATCCATGTTTATGTGTCAGTCAAACTTCAGCAGCCTCACTACAAGTAGCAGTACCATTTTAAGTCAAAGGACCAGTTATACAACTATAGCATTGAGACAATCACTGATGATTGAATAGAAATCCAAGTGATCTCTTATATGGTCACGCTCTATACTAGTTGTTCTCTAACAACTACCCACACTCGTCACCTTGTATCTCTATATAGTAGATCAGAGACTCATCTTTCCTGAAAAAAGTGATTTGTGTGCCAGTTTATCTGAATCTATCATCATTCTCATGATGATCTTATGATTGGGAGCATTTAGAAATGAAATACATATCTTTAATTTTCAACACTTTGAGAATATGTATCAAAACTAATTCCATGGACAATTCAAGAACACATCACACTTGAAAGAAAAAAAAAATTATCCTTTTATTGATCATAGCAATATATTAAATACAAAATTATATCCTAAATGTTGCCCAGCTATGCAACCCAAGGGGGGGTGAATTGAGTTTCTAAAAATTTAAACTAACTTACAACTTATGAAAAATATTTAACAATAGCAAGATAAGTAAGGAGAGTGTAATTGATGCAAGGATAATGGTTGGATGCAAGAATCAAGAGAATAAAGAAGTTTAAAAGGAGAGTAATTAAGCACAACACAAACAAGAGGATTTATAGTGGTTCGGTGCCAACCTTGCACCTACATCCACTCCCCAAGCTCCTACTTGAAAATTTCAATCCACTAAACTATATTCAACCTGAATATACTCATTGAAACCTCCGACTCTAGCTATCCCAAGCTAGACCACTTATTTTCTAGGTACAAGCCAACCCAATACAATCCGATTCAAGGTTCGGATCAACCTTCCCACATTTTGAAACTCTTCTAAAATAAAAATAATAACTCAAAAAGAGTATTACAGTTAATTGCACAGAAATACAGATGAAGCTCCTTTAATGAGCGAATAAAGCTTTAAATACACTTTACACAATTAGAAGAAAGATCTTCTTGATTTTCTCAAGGTGGTTGGAGACTTTAATGAACTCTTAAGGAGTTGGTGAACTTGAAATAAAAGCTTCTTGAACTCTTTTTGTGGGCTCTTGCTTAGGGTTGACAAGAATGCTTGAAGAACCTTTTTCAAATCTTTTTCTTATTTTTTTTTATTTCCTCCTTTAAGTCCCTTTTTATAACTTCAAATAATGGTGGAGAGTAATCTGGGCTGAAATAGAGCCGTTAGAGCATATTAAATGAGCATTAAATACAATTGAAACAGGTTAAAAACTAGCAGTTGTGAAATTTTTCCGTCACAGGGGTCGACTCATACGGTCGACTCATGCTCATGGGTCGACTCATGGGGTCGACCTCTGTGAAAAAGAGCAGAAAATGACTGTTCTATAATTTTGGCCTGTAGAGCAGCAGAGGTCGACTCATAAGATCGACTCATGCCAAGTGATCGACTCACAGAGTGTGCCAGCCAAAATTTCAGTGTGCCGTTCAGCCCTTTAAGCCATGAGTCGACTCAAAAATAAAAACCTAGTTTTCTTACCAAATATACTTTCAAAAATATTGAAATTTCCTCCAATAGATTGTACGTCTTTAGTTCTTGCTCTTGAGGCTTCTGAATCAGGTCTTAACAAAATTATGATTTTGCCCCTGAAATGCAATAAATCTTTTTCCAAGCCAAAATCATTAGTAATTCCCTCAAATGCTTTGTAATCATCAAAATCAATTCAAGTAGCAATAATCTTCCTTTTTTTATGATGACAAAATATTTGAGCAAAAGCATATAGAAAGCATTGAACATAAATTTTAAATTTATGAAGATGCATCACTTAGATATTATAGCCAAGTATTGGAACGAAATGCATCATAATCAGTTTGAAGACAAATTTGAAATTTACTTATAAGTGCATTTGCTTGGAAAGAAAAAGGCATGTGACACATGTACCCATTTGCTTAATAATTTACTTAATGTCAATTTACTTAATGTTCAATCTTTATTGCTCTTAACTTAATGTTCAATCTTTATTGCTCTTATTGCTCAATCTCCATCTCGATTCTCTACTCTCCCTTTTTGACAGCATCAATTGAGATTCTTTACTGTCCCTCTTTTTTTTTTTTTTTAATAATATATTTTCCCTATTCCTTCCTTTTGATGGGATCAATTTTACATCTTTAGCATCCTTCTTTATTGCTTGTTTCTTTATTGCTTATTATTTTACTCTCCCTCAATATAGCAATCGTAAAAGATATATCAATTTGCTTATTTAATAGATATTGTTATTTAAGTATTTCATAATTTAAAAGTAATTCAATTTGATCATATTCAGAGATATTCATTGAAAGTTAAAGTGTATATATATATATATATAGCCAAAAGATGACTAAAAATATAGATGTTTCAATACATAAGTGTTGACTTAGAGTACAAAAGACATGGATAGAAACTATCCAAGAGTCAATCAGTCAACATTTCATTACATGGCCCATAAGATAGATCCTAGACAAAAACTAAGAAAAGGACAGACTACACTGGATCTAATAGATATCATGGCTGGATGGATCGGAGTCTGATGAATCAGAGATGGGGTGAGGAGATGAAGTATCATGTCCACGAGCTCGACCTCGACTATGTCTACCTCTGCCATGGGTAGAGGTGCCAGCACGAGTGGAGGGGTGAAAAGATCCTGAAGGCTGAGAAGCAAAGGACTGAGCTACAAGAGAGAGTCTGATGGTGTCCAGAAGGTTCAAAGCTCTCGAAATAGATTGTAGCAGTGCAGTGAACTGAGTGAAAGCATGCTCACTAGAGCCCCTGATCTCTCTCCTCAGAAAGTCAAAACCACTCTCTAAGACTCCTCGCAGTCTGGCTGCGTCCGCAGATAGGTCTGAGACCTCAGTGATGTCCTCATGTGGCTGTGGATGGGCTAGAGCTAACACTTACCTCTGCAAGTCAAATACTCTATCAGTCAGTCTCACTATACAACCCTCAAGCTACTCGATGCGTACTGACTGATCAAAAATCATCTGGAAAATAGTGAAGATATGGGGGATCAATGTCTGATCAGATACATCGTAAGATGTCGATCCCTGAGCAAAAGCTGAAATGCCCATCCGATAAGATAGTATGGAGGCAACACACTGAGATATCATCTCTATCTGATCATCAGCCAATCTGATCTCTGAAGGATGTACTCTGCTGTCCGACTGCTGAATCGAAGTATGCCTCCTCGCAGACTCTGACGGCCCTGTCTCGTGGTCAGAAACAAACTGAATATCTGGAGATACAGCCCTATGATCATAAAGGGGTGAGGATGGTCCTTCCTCCTCAACTCTATCCTCAGCTCTCTCATCCACACCTTTTGTCCAACCACCATCAGTTTTGAAAAATCCCATGCGGTGCAAAGTATGGTGGTTGATAGTGTCGAAGTGAGATAGCCTAGCTATTGCCTCCCCCTCAAAGCTAACTCCAAACCTCCTAAATACTAAAGTGAGAGCCATACCAAAAGGCAGGTGTGCCTTGGACCTATTCAAGGTCTCTCTCATAGCCTCAAACATCAGTGCCGGGAGGTTCAGGGGGGTTTGAGTAATAACATGATACATAATGCAGATGTTCCAACCAGAGAGGAGATCATGTCTACCACTTCTAGGAAAAAATAACTTAATTACCATGTGGTGTAGCAGCCTCATCTCAATGGAAAGAATCTTTGCCTCTAATTTGTTTAGGCTTCCAGTGAAGGTCCTCCCTAGAATAACATTTATTCCTTCCTCTTTAACTGGGAGTTCCATGTTTGTGTATCCCTCACAAGGTAAGTGAAGAATTTCTCCCAAAAGCATAGGATTTAGGCTAATTTCTATATCCTTTACTGTGGATTTTACTGTTTCATTACTGTATCCCAAATTCAGATAAAATTCTCTAACAAGATCCACATAAGTATTTTCTTTTAGGGAGCAGTAGAATTCCCAACCTTGGTCCTTAATTTTTGATCTGATAGAGAACCCTTCCTTTTCAAAAAATCTGAAATCAATATTTTTGCCGGGCTCTACCTTCCTATCGGAGAGGGGTACCTTACTAGGGCTGATTGGAGACCTAGTTGTAGCTGCAGCTGAAGCAGGAGCAGGATTAAAACAGAAGTGGTCTCAGTTGCTGGTCTCTTTCGGCGCACACTTTCTTCCAACCCACGAATTGATTTTCTCCTCTGTGAAAGCTTCATCTGCAGGCCGAAACAGCAAGGAACTTGGGAGAGCAAATGTGAGGGAGAGATGAAGGGTTTTGAGTGGATAGACAAGGATTTTGGAGAAGTGGAGTGCCGATTTGGAGAAGATGGGTAAAGTCTAGGGTAAGCTCGACTCGCTCCCAATGAAGAAGGAGAAAGAGAGGAGCTTGGTTCCAAGAGGACGATTTAGAGGGTGAGAGATGGTGGGAGAAGAGTTTTGGGAAAAAACTTGGGTTTGAGGAAGAAGAGAGGGAGTCTTTTGGCTTGGTGGAAGGAAGAAGATGGAGAGTTGGGTCGGCTCAAGGGAGGTTTTCCAATAAAAAGAAAGCGCCCAAAGGATTTAGTCAATATTACAAGTTTACCCTAGGGTCGACCCTGGGGGTCGACTCATGGCACAGAGAAATTCAAAAAAATGATGAAACAATTTCAAAAAAAAATTGAAATATTAGGAGAAGGATGTTTACCCAAAAATTGATTATAAGAATGATAATTTTGGATTTTTGATCTCAGAGAAAAAGATGAGAATTAAGCTAAAAGGATTTTTGATGATGATACCTTGAAATCAAAGAGACACTTATGCAGATGGATCAAGGATTCTTAGTTCTCTCCTAATTTCATAAAATCTATCTTCACTTAAGGCCTTGGTAAAGATGTCAGCTAATTATTTTTCAGTACAAACATAGTCAAGAATTATGTCTTTATTTTGGACATATTCTCTTATGAAATGATGCCTGATTTCAATATGTTTTGACCTAGAATGTTGAATTGGGTTTTTAGTGAGATTTATAGCACTAGTGTTATCACATCTTATGAGAGTTTCATTAAGTTTGATACCAAAGTCTTCAAGTTATTGCTTAATCTACAAGATTTGAGCACAACAACTTTTGGCTGTAATGTATTCAGCCTCGGCTGTAGACAGTGCTACCGAATTTTATTTCTTGCTAAACCAAGAGATTAGGTTAACTCCAAAAAATTGGCAAGTTCCACTATTACTTTTTCTATCTAATTTATATCCAGCAAAATCGATATCTGAATATCCTATTAAGTCAATTAGTGAGTCCTTAGAATACCATAATCCTAAAGTTTGTATACCATTTAAATATCTAAGGATTCTTTTAACTGCATTCAAGTGTGATTCTTTTGGATTTGATTGAAAACGAGCACATAGACAAACACTAAACATAATATCAGGTCTACTAGTAGTTAAATATAATAAAGAACCAATCATGCCTCTATAAAATTTTAAGTCTACACTTTTATCTTCTTCGTTCTTGTCAAGCTTACATAATGGGCTCATGGGTGTGCCAATTGCTTTGGAGTTCTCCATTTGAAATCTTTTGAGTAATTCTCTTGTGTACTTGGTTTGGGTGATGGAGATTTCTTCCTTCGTTTGTTTGATTTGAAGTTCGAAGAAGAATATGAGTTCTCCCATCATGCTCATCTCGAACTCTCCCTGCATGAGCTTTGCAAAATCTTGACAAAGAGTTTCATTAGTAGACCCAAAAATAATATCATCGACATATATTTGTATAACTAATATATCATCTTGATTTCTTTTAATGAAATGAGTTGTGTCTACATTTTCTCTTGAAAAACCATTATTAAGTAGAAATTTGCTTAGCCTTTCATACCAAGCCTTGGGTGCTTGTTTCAAACCATATAGAGCTTTATTTAATTTAAAAATGTGATTAGGAAAAGTATGATTTTCAAAACCTGGAGGTTGTTCTACATAAACTTCTTCAGCAATATATCCATTTAAAAAGGCACTTTTGACATCTATTTGGAATAATTTAAATTTTATAAAGCAAGCATATGCAAGTAGAAGTCTGATTGCCTCTAATCTAGCAACAGGTGCAAAAGTCTCCTCAAAATCAATTCCTTCTTCTTGATTATAACCTTTTACAACCAATCTTGCTTTATTTCTTATCACATTTCCATGTTCATCCAATTTATTCCTATATACCCATTTTGTGTCAATTATTGAATAGTTTTTAGGTCTTGATACTAAGGTCCATACATTGTTTCTTTCAAATTGATTAAGTTCTTCTTGCATTGCATTAATTCAATTATAATCTTTTTCAGCTTCGTCTATAGTTTTAAGTTTAAGATGAGAGACAAAAACACAATGATTGAATGCATCTTTAAGTGAGGAACGAGTTCTTACACCATGTGTAGGATCACCAATGATTAGTTTCTTGGGGTGATTGTGATCATACCTCCATTCTTTGGATAGATTATTTGTACCTTGAGATTGTTCTTATCATTCTTCACCTTCCTCATCTTGTTTGTCTTCATATTCTTCATCATCTTGAATTGTTGAATCTTTTAGATTGATCTCCTTTATCCCTTCTATAAGAGGATCTGCATCATCAAAACCTTCATTCTTTCTTGAAGGAAGATCGTTAGTTTCATCAAAGACAACATAAATTGACTCCTCTACTACTAAGTTTCTTTTGTTGAAAACTCTAAAGGCTTTACTAGAAGAGGAGTAACCAAGAAAAATTGCTTTATCAGATTTTGCATCAAATTTTTCTAGTCTTTCTTTACTGTTATTTAACACAAAACATCGGCAACCAAAAATATGAAAATATGCAATGTTTGGTTTTCTTCCTTTCCAAAGCTCATAGGGAGTTTTCTTTAAAATTTGTCTAATTAAAGTATGATTCAATATGTAACATACCGTGTTAATTGCTTCCACCCAAAAGTATCTTGAAAAGTTGCTTTCACATAGCATGGTACGGGCCATTTCTTCAAGAGTTCTATTTTTCCTTTCTACTACTCCATTTTGTTGGGGTGTCCTAGGTACCGAAAAGTTATGTCCTATTCTTTTTTCATCACAAAACTTTTCAAAATCTTGATTTTCAAATTCGATTCCATGATCACTTCGAATATTTTGAATTGAAAAACCTTTCTCATTTATGACTTTTCGATAAAATTTAGAGAAACTTGAAAAGTTTCATCCTTGTGTGCCAAAAAAAAACCCATGTAAAATGAGAGAAATCATCAATAATTACAAAATTATATCATTTTCCTCCTAGACTAGTAGTTCTAGTAGGTCCAAATAAATCCATGTGCAATAGTTCTAATGGCCTAGAAGTTGAAACAATATTTTTAGATTTGAATGAAACTCTTGTTTATTTACCTAGTTGGTATGCATCACAAATTCTATCCTTTTCAAAGTTTAATTTGGGTAAACAAATAACCAATTCCTTCTTAAAGAGTTTTGAAAGTGAATGCATGCTAATATGTGCAAGCCTACGATGCCAAAGCCAACTAGTCTCATTAATCTTGGCATTTAAGGATACTAGGCATTGCATGTTTATTTTGGTTAGATCATTCAAATCTACCATATAAACATTGCCATGTCTATGCCCAACAAATTTAATGCCTTTATTAATAGGACTAATTACAATGCAAACAGAAGATTCAAAAATAACTTTGTATCCTTTATCACAAAATTGACTGATGCTTAATAAATTATATTTTAGACCATCTACTAATAAAATATTTTCAATATACTTGGAGGGAGTGATACCAATGTTACCTATACCAATGATCTTTCCTTTACCATTGTCTCCAAAGGTGACCATCCCTCCATTTTTAGCATCAAGTGTGATGAATTGGAATTCATTACCAGTCATGTGTCTCGAGCATCTGCTATCAAGATATCATTTTCGATTTGCTCCTTAGGATGCTAGACACACCTGCAAGCAAAAGTCAAATTTTTACTTTAGGTACCCAAGCTTTCTTGGGTCCTTTTTGGTTAGTCACAATGGTTCTTTTTGGAACCCATATTTTCTTTGCATTAAAATTTAAAAATTTGTTAGAGAGATAAGTGTATGACTTGTGACCTATTTTACCATATTTGAAGCAAGTAATGTTTGAAAACTTATTGTTTGAAGAGTTTACATAGATATTTTTTAGAAACTTTTGTTTCTTTAAGGGGTTGTAACCAAGACCAGCCTTATCATAAACAGCCTTTTGATTTTCAAGAATCATATTAAGTTTATTAGAACTTAAGGTAAATTTTTCAACTATTGATTTTAGCTTGACAATTTCACTCTTTAAGTTCAGATTTTCTTGAAACAGGATAGATTTTTCATTTGAAATGCTCTCATTTTATTTTAGTAAAGATTGATTCTTTGATTTTAACTCTTTGTTCTTTACCCCTAGCTTTTTTAGTTCATCAATTAAATCATAAAAAGCTTCATGAAGTTCTTTAAAAGTAAAGTCAACAGGAGTTTTAGAATTTACCTCATTTTTATGTGCCATAAGGCACAAGTTGGCTTGTTCATTTGAGTCTTCTTCTTCGGAGCTTGACTCATCACTTCCACTCCAAGTAGCCATCATGACCTTCTTCTTATACTTCTTGGGATCCTTCTTCAGTTGTGGGTATTCAGACTTAAAATGTCCCAGTTTCTTGCATTCGTAGCAAATAAGGGGTTGGTCTTTATCCTTTTCTTTTCTATATTCCCCTTTTATGGATGGTCTTTTCCTCATTCCTTATTTTCTTTTCCTCAAAAATTTCTTAAACCTTCTAGTAATGAGAGCCATTTCTTCATCTTGCTCTTTATTTTTCGTATCATTAGTTTCTTCATCAAGTTGAGCCATGGATTTGAAGATGATTGTCCTCTTCTTTTTGACTTCTTCTTCTTGATGTTGTTTCATGCTCAGCTCATGTGTCATCAGTGATCCTAGAAGCTCTTCCAAGGATAGGATGTTCAGATCCTTGGCTTCTTGGATAGCGGTCACTTTGGCTTCCCAAGTTCTTGGTAAGGACCTAAGAATCTTCCTCACGAGGTCACTGTTAGAATAAGACTTATCAAGACTTTTTAAACTATTTATAATATCAGTAAAGTGAGTAAATATTTTAGTTATAGATTCATCATGCTCCATTTTAAAAAATTCATATTTATGTACGAGCATGTTAATTTTGGATTCTTTCACTTGATTAGTTCCTTCATGAGTTACTTCTAATCTAACCCATATTTCTTTAGCAGATATGCAAGTTGAAATATGATTGAATTCATTAGCATCTAGGGCACAATACAAGATATTCATGGCTTTAGCATTTAGTTGAGCCATTTTCTTATCAACCTCATCCCATTCTTTTTTGGGTTTGGTTGATTCCATACCATCAATAATTTTAGTGGGTGGTGTGATCCGTTTACTATGATATTCCACATATCATAGTCAAGTACTTGAATGAAGATTTTCATCCGAGCTTTCCAATAGGTATAGTTTGACCCATTGAAAAGTGGAGGTCGGTTAGTGGACTGCCCCTTGGCTAGAGAAGTGCCAACTTGAGTTGCCATAGATCTTTAGCTCTTTGATTGGTTAAATCAAGGTAGAACTAGAGCACCGAGCTCTGATACCACTTGTTGCCCAGCTATGCAACCCAAGGGAGGGTGAATTGGGTTTCTAAAAATTTAAACTTAACTTACAACTTATGAAAAATATTTAACAATAGCAAGATAAGTAAGGAGAGTGTAATTGATGCAAGAGTAATGGTTGGATGCAAGAATGCAAGAGAATAAAGAAGTTTAAAAGGAGAGCAATTAAGCACAACACAAACAAGAGATTTATAGTGGTTCGGTGCCAACCTTACACCTACATCCACTCTCCAAGCTCCTACTTGAGAATTTTAATCCACTAAACTGTATTCAACCTGAATACACTCATCGGAACCTCCGACTCTAGCTATCTTAAGTTACACCACTTATTTTTCGGGTACAAACCAACCCAATACAATTCGATTCAAGGTTCGGATCAACCTTCCCACATTTTGAAATCCTTCCAAAATAAAAATAATAACTCAAAAAGAGTATTACAGTTAATTGCACAGAAATACAGATGAAGCTCCTTTAATGAGCGAATAAAGCTTTAAATACACTTTACACAATTAGAAGAAAGCTCTTCTTAATTTTCTCAAGGTGGTTGGAGACTTTAATGAACTCTTGAGGAGTTGGTGAACTTGAAATAAAAGCTTCTTGAACTCTTTTTGTGGGCTCTTGCTTAGGGTTGACAAGAATGCTTGAAGAACCTTTTTCAAATCTTTTTCTTATTTTTTTTTATTTTCTCCTTTAAGTCCTTTTTATAACTTTAAATAATGGTGGAGAGTAATCTGGGCTGAAAGAAAACCGTTAGAGCATATTAAATGAGTATTAAATGCAATTGAAATGGGTTAAAAACTAGCCGTTGTAGAATTTTCCCGTCACAGGGGTCGACTCATAGGGTCGACTCATGCTCATGGGTCGACTTATGGGGTCGACCTCTGTGGAAAAGAGCAAAAAATGACTGTTCTGTAATTTTAACCTGTAAAGCAGCAGAGGTCGACTCATAGGGTCGACTTATACCAAGGGGTCGACCCATGGGGTCGACTCACAGAGTGTGCCAGCCAAAATTTCAGTATGCCGTTCAGCCCTTTAAGCCATAAGTCGACTCATGAGGTCGACTCAAAAATAAAAATCTGATTTTCTTACAAAATACACTTTGAAAAATATTGAAATTTCCTCCAATAGATTGTACGTCTTTAGTTCTTACTCTTGAGGCTTCTGAATCAGGTCTTGATAAAATTATGATTTTGCCCCTGAAATGCAATAAGTCTTTTTCTAAGCCAAAATCATTAGTAATTTCCTCAAATACTTTGTAATCATCAAAATCAATTCAAAGAGTAACACTAAAATTATTACAATGTGTCAGTCATATTGGCTTCTAGGACATACATCTAACAAAAGCAACTTTCTAGAACCTACTGGCGTATGGTTATCGTATAATTCATCCCTTTGACCCAAATGCTCAAAGCGACCTAGGGTTTAATTGTCAACCTTAATTTAGTCGATCATATTGTATTTTAACCTTTCAAATCTATCTCATGGATTATCTTGGTCAAGATTTTACTGAATTGAAATACACTAAAATATATCTCCTACTAATTCAGAAGGATCAATTCCATCTTGACTCGTACACCGACTTGATAAGTACTTGACTGCACCTAGTATTCTTTCATCACTGAGTTAGAAACTCAAATGGTCTGGTACTAAAGTATAGTGAGTTGTTTATAAGTCATCGTGGTGGTCTCAGGTCTGAGAGATACTTATACCCATATCCTTCACAAGCTACTTTTAACAGCAGAGTGCTCGGCATAAGATCATGTTCGATGTGAATGTACTTTTACATTCTATTTGCATGCCATAATAGTATCTCTATACTCCTTCATTAAAGAGACAAACAACTCATATGGCACACAATGACAACACTTAATATCACTATCGTCCTAGTAATAGCGTATCATTTGGTCATGAATATTTTCAAAGACTTAACGATAAATCCTTCTTTGTCGATTAATTATAGTCCTAAGAACTTCATTACAACTCTAAAGTTTCAAGATGATTAATTTGTAATGAAAATATCAAATAATTTTTATTAATAAAAATTTATATACAATTTATAAGATGAGCATAATCGTCAACAGACGGACGATTAGCTTTGAGATATATTTTTCAACAACTCTCACTTAAACTAAAGCCAATCAGTACAGTATCATATACCCATCTTCGATTTGTGATCATCAAACTATTGAAAAATATATCCTAAAGCTAATCATTTGATGAATTATAAATGTATATGACTTGATAAATAATAAAAGTTATTTGGCCTTTTTCATCATAAGGTTACATCTTCTAACGAACTCCTATATTGTGATGAAGTTTTTAGGACTACTTTGATCGATAAAGGAAGATTTATCATGTAGTTTTTAAACTGATTCACGACCAAATGATATGCTATTATTAGGATGATAGTGATATCAAGTGTAGGTCATGGTGTGCCATATGCATTTATTATTTTCGTAATCAAATGATGTGGAGACACTGGTATGGCATGCAGGTGAGATGTAAGAGTACATCATCACAGAATATGACCAACTACGGAGCACTCTGCTGTCAAAGGTAGCTCGCAAAGGGTATGGGCATAAATATCCCTCCAACCTAAGATCACCACAGTGGCTTGCAAACAACTCACTGTACTTTGGTGCTGGACTAACTGAGTTTCTAATTCAGTAACGAAAGGTTTCTGGATGAAGTCAAGTACTTGTTAAGTCAGTGCATGAGTCAAGATAGGATTGACCTCTCTGAATTAGTAAGAGTTAATATATCAATGTATTTCAATTTAGCAAAATTTGAGCTCGAATAATCTATGTGGTGGATTTGAAAGATTAAAATATAATGTGGATAACTTATCTAGGATTGACAGTTAAATCCTAGGTCATCTCCAAGCATTAGGGTCAAAGGGATGAATTATACGGTATCCATATGCCAATAGGTTCCTAAATGTTGCTTTGCCATTATCCAATCTATCCGGACATCGGATCACCATTACTGTTGGGTTCCGACCATACAATGAAAAATAATTTTTAAAATTTTAAAATCAAACAAGTTAGTATCTTTAATGATTAAAACTATCGAGCCGAAATTCAAATCCTAAATCACCTTGCCGATGTCAATCAAAATAAAACAAGCATGCAAAAGAGATAGAAATTTTACTTTCACTAAAAAGATAATGTGGCATGTTGGTGATCTCCATGAGACTCTAAAATAGAAGTCCTTCAATAATGCTCCACACAGAAGTTGGCCAAAGTCCTTCCTAACCGATGCACCGTCGCAGCCTTATCTTCTTAAGAATACTGCCGGCTTCAAACTCAAAGAACGATCACACTAATTAGAGTGGAGCGGCAATTTTTTTTTAGTGTGGCATCTGGTGGGCACAGAGGAGTCCTTCTCCACTTGAAACTATTTCAAGTTGGATAAGAATCCAATCAAAATTGACCCAATCCCATTAAGTCAAAGATAACTGGTCTAGGTTAGCTCAAATACTTTGATCTAAACCAATTTAGGAACTTGGATTAATACAATATGCTAGCATATCAAATTAACCCTTATAATTTATATTAAATTTTAATTAAATCAGATCAAAATTAAATTCTAAAGTGTGTGATCAATTGCATTCCAAATCTAGCCAATAGTGGATCCAAACTTTCGATATAATCCTAATTCGATCAGATTAGGTCACCTGAAGAGTCCCAATCAACTAAGACTCTTCTTAATTGATTCTTGAATTAAACTCTTTTAATTTTGATGAGTTCATAAGTCCAAATTGACGTCTAGCAATATATCATGACTATCCAAAAGATTTAAAATTTTGATGAAAAATTATCAAAATATTTTTTAGTGGTAAGTTATCATGTAATTCAATCATTCAATCAAACAACATCCTAGATGAGCTGTGAGTATGAAAATATATTAAACTCAATCACTTATCTATATGTATCTTGATTAGAAGGTGATAATTCAGTTGATGATATATTAAAAATTTTTTTCTAATTATCATCCTACTTTGGCCAAAGACTTCCAAAATCACCGATCTATGAGATCACATAGGATGTTCGCTCTCTTTATTAGGAATGACTGCTTCCTTATTGATCACTCATAATCTCCATGCATATTTTATCATATCCAAAACACCCCATACAAGGATCAAAAAATCAAGTTAGGAAGTGAACCAAAATATTGATTTATGTACATAAGGTACCATGATGATCTCAGGTCAAAAGATCACTTACACAACTCCCATTAGAGAATCATCGGTTGACATATAAATAAGACTCTATCTGATATTCTCTCACAGGTCTATTCAGTGAACTCATTCTCTAATGAGCATCCATATCCTTGTATTAGTGTTACCACACAAGTGGTTGTGAGATCAACCATCCTCATTTTTGAGCATACATAGGATATGCCAGTCTTATCGATATTATTGATATCTGACTCAATAAACTAATGATTAAAAATATTCTAGATCATGGCTATCAAGGATTTAGGTCTCACTGGCATGATCTCATCATGACCCTAAAACTATTATCCGGACCAATGAGGTTCATTATAATCTTAAGAATAAAAGATGCAGTATATAATGAATCAAAAATATCTATTTTATTAATAATATCAATGATAATTATATGAGTCTGAAAGATAAATTATAGAAAATATCCTATCGCATCCCGTATACGATTGGCTTGTAGGATATTATTCTTTCAATTGTTAAATGGTTACATTGATTAATTCAAAAATTTATTCCTATGCTACTAGTTTAGATTCAAACCTATGGGATCACACTCAAAAAAAAATTTTAACTGATCATGTGGTTGATCAATGATTGAGAATCGTTCAAGAGCTTAATCGTCAATTTGATTGATGATTACCTTATACAAAAGTTGTAATAAATTTATTCATCAAGTTTAGTAAATTAATAAAAAATTAATTAAAAATTAGATTACTGATTAACTTAATTTAATTGAATAAAAAAAATTAAATAAAATCTAATTGAATTAGATTCAATTAGGTTTGACCCGATTAGGCTATGAGATGACCTAATCGCTAAGCAAGAATTATTTCAGATTTGTTTAGGACTTTGATTTAATCAATTCTAATTTGATTAAAATTTTGATTAAAAATTTATGAACCTAATTAGATTGGATTTTATATATTTTATTTGGGCTAAACCAGATGTGATTTGGTTTGGATTCAAATAAGGAAACCTAGAGTCCAAATAGGTTGGACTCTTCCTCCCCATGGGCCTCCCACTTTAACACCAAGTTTCTCCATGCTCAAGAGATTTTTGTATGAGATTTTTTTATGCCAAAGAGGTCTTCTCCCTTTCTTTCTCACATCCAAATCTAATTTGATTTTGATGAAAAAAATATTTTGAAATTGAATTTCAAAACATTCCTTATCAAGAGAATCTGTTCTTATCCAAATCACTCCACCTACCAACTTATTTTTTTCTCCTTATGTGTGTAATATTTTGAGGAGATATTTTGTGAAAAATTAGTTGGAGAACTAATTTATGATAAGAAAATATGGGAACTAGCATCCATAATTTTTTGGGTATGTTTTGGTATGGAATTGGGAGTGGGTGAGACATCTCTTGGAAGAGTCCAAGATCTCTTGTACTCTTCACCCAACTTATTACATGCCAATAAAGAGGGGTTTGTTTCTCTCTTTTGTGCATGTAAGAGGCTAGAGAGAAGGGCTTTCATGATGATAAGTCTTTGGGCATGGGTTCATGGCATGAAAAGAGAAAGAGAGTCATTTCTCTTGGGGTGTGTGCAAAATCTATTTTTTCAGGGTTTGTTCCTCAGGATTTGGGAAGAGAGAAAAAATAAGAGAGAAATTATTTTCTTCTCCATCTTTTTTCACCTCTTCATCTCCTCTAGAAGTCTATCTTTAATCTCTAAAAAAGTTTTAAGATTTAAAGAAAAGATCTAGATCAGTCAAGAAGAAGGTCTTCATGTGAGCTAGCACTTTCGAGAAGACCAATCAGATCGGGGCTTCAGGTAGACTTTTCGTAAAGGCTGGACATATGTGCGGCTGTGAGAAACTAGCAAAGATCATCCTTATCATATCTCTCAGTAGCGACGAACATTGATCTATACTCAGGTATCAAGTTTTGAACTCAGATTAGAAGTAGATGTGATCTATTGCTTACATCCATGCATGTAGATTTTATTTTTAAAATTTTTTAGATTTTATATGCAACATATCATGTCATAGATCCTAGAGTAGGTTAATTTGATGATTAGATCATATACATGTTAGATTAATTTAATTAATCTAATTATCTTTTACTATAATTTATTCGAAAAAATTTTGAAATACATACATGAAATCGCCTACGTTCACCAACAGTGGCATCAGAGCCTAGGTTCGTTATTACATGTTATATGTGCATATCAAATTTGAAATTTAATTTTATTTAGATCTAATATGTGATATCTTAGATCTAAATTTAATTAATGATGGATCGTACAAACTAATATAAGATTGTCCTGCTGTAAGATTTATCCCTTACAGTGAAAAGGTTATCCTAGTTTGTACTAATCTTTGATAAAATTTAATTTTTTATATTGTATGTGATATTTATGACTTGATTTAGATATGATCTAAGATTATGATCAGATCTGATATAATTTAGATTAAATCTAAATTAAACATATATGATATGTGATTAGATTAGATGATCCGATTAGCAAGTACTTGGATTGGGTTGTTCACCAAGCCGTCTGGTCATAGGAGCAAGAAGGGTTTAAAGATCCTCTCTTGCCATTTGATAGGGTGCTCTTATGATGTGTAGGGGTGTCATGTGATTAGATCCCATAAAGAAGAACGCGAAGGAAGAACTTATTTTTCTGCAAAATTCTAGATCTTGAAATCTTAGGTTTGTTGTATGTGATACAAAGTTGTATGAAAAATAAACAATCTAATCCATATAATTAAAATTATTTTAATCATGAAAAAATAAAATTATAAATTATAAAAATTTTAGATATGATCTAAAAGTAATTATGATTGATTTTATTTTAGGATTATATAAGATTTTTTAGATCTGAAATGTGCTCACACAATTATTGAGCCGACACAATTTTAAACTGAGTTGACCCAATCCCCTTATATAGCCAGCTCGATGTTGATTGAGTCGATCCAATTTTAGAATAAAAAATCTTTACATAAAATTTGTTCTAAATTATTTACAAAATAAAAAAGTTGAAATTATTTCAAACCTAAACCTAAATCCATGTTGATACTGAAACTTAATTAAGAATTAAGTATAGAATCGACTAGATCTAGAATTATGAATTAAAGATCTAATATCATTTGCATAAAATATGAAAGTATGGGTTAGCTCAAATTAGGTTCTTTTAATTGGGTTAGACCTAAGATTAGAATCAAAAAGTTATAGACTATATAGAGAAATTGATTAAATCTAACCAAACATTGATTTAGATTAAATCAAAATTTCTCTAGAACCAATACAATAGTTGTAGATGGTTAAGTCCATGTCTTTGATTAGACCAAATGGATCTTGTTTGTGGCTCAGTGGTTGAACCCAAATCATTAGGCTGGTCAAATCGAAACTAGTTAATCAATTAGTGTCTAAGATAAGTTTGGTATTTCGATCAGTGATTTTTAATTGAGAGCGGCTTATCTGGCCATTTTGATGGTGTCTAAGGCAAACTTAGTAGATCCTCCCACCGATCTCACTTACCTGGCCAATTTGATAGATTATATCTTGATTAGACCACTAAGTGATTTGAGTTGATCTATGACATTAAGGTTGATCAGTGTGATTGATCTAGGTGCCAGTTCGATCAACATGACCCTAATCCGATTAAGTGACTTAGTAAAGTCAATGAGAGGATTGTGGTTTACTGATTGATCTCTTCTTCTCTCTTCTATAAATTAATTAAATCTTCTAAATTATTAGACCCATAAAATGAGCTAGTTATGGGGATAACTAGATCATAGCCTCCCATTAAGGTGAATGATAATGGGTCCACTATTTCTGATTGATATTACAGATGCCATCTGTCTGATATTTTCTCTGAATGATAGAATTATCATTCATCATATGAAGACTTTATTGTACTATCTGATGATGGTTGGATTAACTGAGCGATCCTCGAGCTTGACCATTCATTAGTTAGAATCACTGAGTAGGTTTATGTTAATGGTTTGACCTAATCAAAACTTTCAGTAGAGGTCCATCGCCTATTAGAATGAAGTCTGAGGCTAAATTAACTACTAAAAATTATTCGAAAAAATAATTGATTGAGAACCTACCCATAGGAGCATATGGGTTGATCGAGCCATCCTCGAGCCTGTATGCAGTCTGCGTGAATTCTAGTACCCGCTAAGGGATTAAAATAATTCTTCAAATTAGAGGTAGAGGCTACCAATTCATAAAAAATAGTGAGAAAACTTTTAGACTAACATTCAAGTCTTTAGGCTGAATCAATTCATAAACATTGAGGTCTTATATTTTTCTTTCAGTTATGACTAGATATCTATTGCTCCATTCACTATTTGGTAGTGACTTATTTATAGGATCCAACTTTGATAGATGGTATCGAAAGTTGTAAATAGTTCTAAAGCACGAATGGATCCTAAATATGATTATGGATCTAGCACCTGATGTTCCCATATCTAATACATATGATGCGATCAAAGACACTTATTAGAAGTGGCTAAATGATCATATCACTGTGTGGTGTAAAGAATAAATTTAGTTGTAAATTCGATGATGCTCAGTGGGAGAAAATCCTTCAAATGTTAAAGTAGTTTTTTTGCACCTTTGAAGATGTATCTTCGATAGACAATAATCTTTAAGAAAAAAAAAGAAAAGAAGGTGCTAAAGAGTCATGCTTGGGCTGAGGAGTCCGAACTGAGAAAAGAGTCTAAGGTTAACCTTGTCTGGCAGAGTCCCTTGATCTGAATAGGCTAAGGAAGAGAAATCAGCAAAGGATTGCTGGATAAGATGCTTATATGATGACACCTTGTGATTTCTCTATCTGTGACACTACTACCTAGATAGTGGATATCAAAAGTCTATGCAAATTATTGCAATGACTTCAGGTTAGTAGAAAGTTTAAAAATTGCAAGAGATTTCTGAACATTAGAGATGAAAGTCATGTTCCAATCTTGATTTTAGGATTCGTCGAGCCTATTTTCAATTCTAACAATATCATTTTAGTGATTGTCACTATTGTCTAATGATTTTGTGATATCATTATGAATGATGTTAAAATCATGTGGACAACTAAAAAATGATATTTACATAGCCTGTTAGTGTACTGTACACAACAAACAAGCTCCTTAGAGTAGATAGTGTCATGGAAGCCTACCTTTGATAATTTAGGCTCGATCATATAAACAAGGATAAGATCAATGAAAGATAATTCTCGAAGTCCATGATTGTAAATCATTATCAACCTGTCAATCCTATCTCTTTAATAAGATGACCGAATTACCTTTTGTTGGAAAAGTAAACGAGCCAATGATGTTCTGAATCTGATACATACTAATATATTGGATCTACGAACATGCTTACTATAAATTTAGATTATTTAAAGTATTTAAATAATTTTTTAATAAGGTAAAGAAATAAATTGAGAAGAGCATTAAAACTCTTCGATCAGATCAAGGAGGAGAATATTTTTTCGATGAATTTTTGATATATCTAGAATAGAATAGGATTCTCTCTTATTGGAATCGACTTTGTTAGATATGGTTCAATTCATGATGGGGTTTACAAGTTTGTCGGTCACTTTTTAAGGTTATTCTCTTGAGACTACTTGTCATGTTCGAAACTGATTTCGAATTAATCAGTTGCAATAACTCCATATGAGATATGGACTAGGCATAAGCCAATACTTTTTTACCTTAGGATTGGGGAGTATTTGCTTTATGTCAAAGCATTTGTAGACCAATTAGCTTGGATCTCGATCCTATATGTATTATTTTGTAAGGTAACCCCAAAGAATTTAGAAGATATATCTTCTATCTTGCTAAAGAACAAAAGTTATTTGGCATTCTTTTTAGAAAAGAAGTACCTTAGTGAAGGTACTGATGTCTTTAATATAGAACTTATGAAGTTTGATAGGTAGAAGAACCGACACAATCTAGTAAACCCATAGAATCAAATTTGATTAGATCAAACGTGAAATCTGTTGTAAAGACACCATTAAGGAGATCCGATAGAGTACCACGTCCATCGGATAGATACTTTGGTATCTTGATATGGGACGTGATCCTGTTGAACTCGATGAGAACAATAAGGATCTGATCACCTACATGGATGTCATGCAGAGGTTCGATTTTGATTAATGGCTTAGAGCCATAGAGTCCAAAATAAAGTCCATAATAGTCAACAATGTATGGACACTCGTTGATCCACTCGAAAAGATAAAACCCATAGGGTGTAAGTAGTTCTTTAATAGGATTAGAGAGTGTAGATGAGAAGGTGGAGACCTAAAATGTCCGTCTAGTTGCCTAAGGATATTGTCAACATTATGGTATTGATCATAACGAGATAATTTTCTTCTGTGACAATGCTAAATATTTTGGAGTTGGAATATACATTTTGATAAGTGATAAAAATGCATTGCTTTGTTGAGAATGAATAAAAATCCTACAAATACAAATAGGTTAATAGTTCTATGAGTGTATTACTTGTTTTATATGTGAATAAAATTTTTTTAATCGAGAATGATATTCCTTACATTACAGAGAATAAAAATTTCACTATTATCATATTTCTCCATAAAAGATTTTGGAAAAGCATCTCTCATCTTAAAGATGAAGATCTATAGAGATAGATCTAAGAGGCTGCTTGGGTTTTTCCAGTCTAGCGTATATAGAGTATTTATGAGTAGAATTTATTCTATCATGTACACCATGTACAAGATCGGATATAACATACTCACTAGGATAGTGAGTGGATACCTGCAAGATCCAAATGAGAATCACTGAAAGGTCATTCTTAGGTATTTGAGAAATATTAAGGATCGATGATTCAGTTACAGAGAATCTGACTTAAAACTTATAGAGTATGACTCTAATTTTTAGTTGGATATAGTAATAGAAAGAACGTGTCAGAATACATCCTTACCCTAAATAATAGAGCAACCTGCTGGAAAAGTTCCAAACAGAGCAATATAGCCAATTCAATTTGTGAGACAGAATGCATTGCAGCATTCGATGCTTGCAAAAAAGCTATGTGATTGTAGAGGTCCATTGGCAAGCTAGAAGTGGCACCCTCCAATGATGGTTCTGTTGTATTGTACAGCATCGAGCCATAGCTCATGCCTTGGAACCAAAATTTCAATAGCTTACTAAGCATTTTGCATCGCTATCACCTTATCCAAGACATTTGTTAAGGTGACGTCAATCTTTAGAAGATTGATAGAAATGATAGCTTGACCAACCCATTTACTAAAGCCTCAGTATCTAGGAGTTCTGAGATGATAAATCGAAGATGGATATATGATACTATACTGATTGGCTTTAGTCCAAGTGGGAGTTATTGAAAAATTTATCCTAAAACCAATCATTTGATGATTGTGCTAATTATAAATATATATGAATTGATAAATAATAAAAATTATTTGATCTTTTTCATCATAAGATTACATCTTCTAATGAACTCCTATATTGTGATGAAGTCTTTAGGACTACTTTGACCGATAAAGAAGGATTTATCGCACAGTCCTTAAACTGGTTCGCAACCAAACGATACGCTATTATTAGAATGATAGTGATATCAAGTATAGGTCATTGTGTACCATATGCGTTGGTAGTCCTTATAATCAAATAGTGTGGAGACACTGATATGGCATGCAGGTGAGATGTAGAAGTACATAATTATGGAATGTGACCAACTGTAGAGTACTCTGCTATCAAGGATAGCTCGCGAAGGGTATGGGTTTAAGTATTTCTCTGATCTGAGATCATCATGGTGACATACAAGCAACTCACTGTACTTTGGTGTCAGACTAACTAAGTTTCTAATTCAATAAAAAATAATTTCTGGATGCAGTCAAGTACTTGTCAAATTGGATGCGTGAGTCAAGATGAGATTGATCACTCTGAATTAGTAAGAGTTAATATATCAATGTATTTCAATTTAGTAAAATCTGAGCCTGAATAATCCATGCGATGGATTTGAAAGATTGAAATATAATGTGGATGACTTATCTAGGACTGACAGTTAAATTCTAGGTCATCCTCAAGCATTAGGATCAAAGAGATGAATTATATGGTAATCATATGTCAATAGGTTCTCGAATGTTGCTTCGCCATCGTTCGACCTATCCGAACGTTGGGTCATCATTGCTAGATGGTTACATCGATTGGTTCAAAAATATATTTCTATGTTATCGATTTAAGTTTGAACTTATGGGGTCATACTCAAAAAAAGTTTCTGACTGATCAGATGGCTGATCAACGATTGAGAATCATTCAATGACTTAATCATCAATTCGATTGATAATTAACCTTATGCAAAAATTATAATAAATTTATTCACTAAGTGTTAGTGAGTTAATGAAAGATTAATTAATAATTAGACTACTGATTAGCTTAATTTATTAAGCAAAGAGGATTAAATAGAAACTAATTGAATTAGATTCAATTAGGTTTGACCTGATTAGGCTATGAGATAACCTAATCGCTAAGGGAGAATTGTTCCTGATTTGATCAGGACTTTGGTTCAATCAACTTTTAATTTAATTAAAATTTGATTAAAAATTTATGAACCTAATTAGATTGGGTTTTATATATTTTATTTGAGCTAAACTAGATATGATTTAGTTTAGATTCAAATAAGGAAACCTAGAGTCCATATAGGATTGGACTCTTCCTCCCCATGTGACTCCCACTTTGATGCCAGCTTTCTCCCTGCTCAAGAAGTTTTGGGGTGATATTTTTTAACACCAAAGAGGTCTTCTCCCTTCCTTTCTCACATCTAAATAAAATTTGGTTTTGATAAAAGGAAGGTTTTGAAATTAGATTTCAAAACATTCCTTATCAAGAGAATCTATTGTTATCAAAATCACTCCACATGCCAACTTATTTTTTTCTCTTTATGAGTGTGACATTTTAAGAAGATTTTTTATGAGAAGTTAGTTGGAGAACTGATTTATAATAAAAAAAATATGGGAAGAGATGTCCCATATTTTTTTGGACATGTTTTGGCATGGAATTGGGAGTGGGTGTGACATCTCTTGGAAGAGTCTAAGATCTCTTGGACTCTTCGCCCAACTTATTACACACCTATAAAGAGGGGTTTGTTTCTCTCTTTTGTGTATGTAAGAGGCCAGAGAAAAGGGCTTTCATGATGAGAAGTCCTTGGGCATGGGTTCATGGCGTGAAAAGAGAAAGAGAGTCCTTTCTCTTGGGGTGTGCGCAAAATCTATTTTTCCAGGATTTGTTCCTTAGGGTTTGAAAAGAGAGAAAAAATAAGAAAAAAAATATTTTCTTCTCCATCTTTCTTTTACCTCTTCATCTTCTCCAGTAGTCTATCTTCAATCTTTGAAAAGCTTTCAGAGATTTGAAGAAAGGATCCAAATCAGCCAAGAAGAAGGTCTTCGCATGAGCTAGCACTCCTGAGAAGATCGATCAGATCTGGGATTCGAGTGGACTTCCCGTAGAGACCAGATGCATATGCAGCTGTAAGCAACTAGCAAGGATCATCCTTACCTTGTCTCTCAGTAGCGACAATCATCAATCCATGTTCAGGTATCGAGTTCTGAAATTAGATTAGAAGTAGATGTGATCTACTGCTTACATCTATGCATACAGATTTTATTTTTTAGATTTTTTGATTTTATATACAACATATCTTATCATAGATCATAGATCCTAGAGTAGGTTGATTTGATGATTAGATCATATATATGTTAGATTATTTTGATTAATCTAATTATCTTCCACTATAATTTATTCTAAAAAATTTTGAAATACATACATGAAATTGCCTACGTTCACCAACATAAATTTCTTGATTTCGAGCGCTTTAGTATGGGGTTGGTCAAATTTTTTTTTTCCGTCGATCTTCTGAAGGTCGACATCACCTCAATCCATGATCTTCTGAATAAGGTGAGAGTGGTGCAGAATATGCTTGGTGTGCTGCATCGATGGGACCTCAGCTCCTTCGCTTGAGCAATGGCTCCAGCATTGTCACAGTATAACAAAATAGGGCCATCAACAGAGGGTGCCAATTTGAGCTCGTCGATGAACTTCCATAACCATACAGCTTCTTTTGCAGCATCGAATGCCGCGATATACTTCGCTTCGCAAACAAAGTCTGCCGCAGTGTGCTGTTTGGAACTTTTTCAGCAGATCGCTCCACCATTTAGGGTAAAAATATAATCCGACATATTTTTGCTAGCGTCATGGTCTAAATGAAAGCTAGAGTCAGTAAACTCCATTAGTTTCAAGTCAGTTTCACCATATATAAGCCACTAATCCTTAGTATTTCTCAAATGCTTAAGAATGATCTTTATGATTTTTCAGTGATTCTCTCCTGGATCAAACTATTATCTACTCACTACTCCTAGTGAGTATACCACATCTGATCTCATATATGTCATGGCATACATAATAAAATCTACTATCGAAGTATATAAAATTCTACTCATACGCTCTCTCTCTCTTAAGGAGTTGTTGGATAATCTCTTTTCGAAAGAGAAATTCTATGGCCTATCAGAATATAGCCTTTTTTGAAATTCTCCATGCTGAACCGTTTCAGCATGGTATCTATGTACGTGGATTGGGAGAGCCCAAGTAGCCTCTTAGATCTATCCCTATAGATCTTCATCTCTAGAATGTAAGCTGCTTCTCCCAAATCCTTCATGAAGAATTATGATGATGCCATACTTTTATTCTCTGTAATGCAAGAACATTATTCCTGATTAAGAGAATGTCATCCACATATAAAATAAAAAATATAATTATTGAACTATTAGCCCACTTATATATACAGGGTTACTCTCCGTTCCTAATGAAACCATACGTTCTGATCATGTTATCAAAACATATATTCCAACTCTGAGATGCTTGCTTCAATCCATAAATAGATTTGTTGGGTATAAAATACCCCCCCGACCGAAGCTTGTAAAGGACCGATCCTTCCTGCGCTCTTCCGGCTCCCAACCTTGTGCGTGGCACCTCTCCGAACCTCCTCAATCATCCAGACTTCTCCGATGATGAACTTCTACATTCGTCCATCGGGCTGCCCCGAAGGCCCTCTGGGGCTCACTGTCAGCCGACCTTCTACAGCAACCAACTATCCCCTGAACTTCTTTCGGACTTCGTCAGCGTCCAAGCTTCCCCAACAACGAGAGTTCTACGGTAACCAGACTCCACCCGAGTTTCTACGACGGTCGACCACCCTCGGATCCTAATCGGGCTCCCGCGAGAGCCGAACTTCTACTACGAACGGTCTACTCCGAACACCTACAGCTGTCTGTCTACCCCAACTGTCTACTGTAAGCAAATTCCATTCGAGCCTCTACTATGAACAAAATTTTTTCGAACTTCTGTTACAGGTAGACCTCAGCCGAGCTACTCCGTAGCGAGGGGATTCCGGACGAACTTCTACAACACTCTAATTTTTCATGACAACTGGTCCTCGCCCGAGCTCCTACAACAAACGGCCCCCTTTCGACCTCTCACGAGAATCGGATCCCATCCGAACTTCTCCAGCGGATGGATTCCGGATGAGCTTCTATGATGGACGAGCTCTAGCAGCTGGGTCCCTACGATGGTCGATCACCCCGATGTCTGCCGAGCCTCTCCAGCGCTATCTGAAGTCCATCGCCGACCGACCTCCTACCAGGCTCCCCATAAAATCGGGCTTCCCCAGCAGACTATCTTCAGATGAGCTTCCACATCAGATAAATCCCAAACGATCTTTCCTAGCGATCGGACTTCCCCAGACTCCGCCAACAGAAAATCTCCATCCGAGCTCCTGCGGCAGGTGACTCCCACCTGAAACGTCAGCGACCTCGAAACACCCGAGCCTCTCCCAGAACGATGATGTGAAGAGCCATTCTGCTCCATCAGGCATCCCAGTCGAGCTTCAACCGATGGATCCGAACTCTCTGACAAGCCACAACAAGAGCCGTCACCCTGCTCCACTCTCTGCAATGGATTCCACGCAGCTCCACCACCCTCTGACAAGCCACAACAAGAGCCGTCATCCTGCTCCACTCTCTACAATGGATTCCACGTGGCTCCACCACTCTCTGGCAAGTCACGACAATAGACACCACTCCACCCTCCGCAGCAAGCTCCACGTGGCCCTGGGCGACCTCTGACGCCACTCCCCTCTGTAACAAACTCCGCACGTCTCTGAATGGCCCACTTCCAGATGGTTACAGACATCGCTGTCAGTCGGTTACGCTCTCTGTCTATAAATAAGGACCCTAGATACGTTCTTTTCTAAGCTCTAAACTCTATCTCAAAACTCTGCCAAAATTTCAGCTCGAGCACTCCATTTCTGTTGAAGTAGAGTACTGACTTAAGCATCGGAGGGTCTTGTCGGAGCACCCCCAACTCCGATTTAGACTTTCTTTGCAGGTCCCGGTAGCGGCTGTGGTCATCCCAGCTCCAGCTTCTCTGACTTCGATGGGATTCTGCACCAATAGAATTGCTGCTAGAGGAAGGGGTCGCTGTGTCTTCGCGGTACCCTTGTTCTTAAAGGAGTGCTCAACGGGACTGATTCCGATCATCTTCTCTGACATCCTCTTCTCCTCCCTCTACTAGATCTTCACCCGATGCCTCCCCGCAAGGCATCCACCAGGCGATACACGGCCTCCGTGGCCAGATCTCAAGCTCCGGCCTCACCCCCAGTTTTTCAGGCCCCTCCCCCTCCTCCGGCAATAGTGGTCGACAGATCCATCCGACGTCGGCCTAAAGGTAGGGAGAATCGACTGAGGACCCTACCACGACCGGTGCCGTCAAGGAGGGAAGAACAACCTGAAAATCGGCCTCCAATCGGGATCGTCTGCACCATCTCTGGAGAGCCCCGAAAGGGAGCGGCCAGTGGATCGACCGGACTGCCCAAGCGGCAAAGGACTGAAGGACCCATAACCTTTACTGAAGAAGATGCCCGAGAGATCCAGTTCCCCCACAATGATGCGGTTGTAGTTTCTTTAAATATTGCTGATTATGATGTACGCTGCATTCTTGTTGATAGTGGAAGCTCGGCTGATATTTTATTTTACGATGCCTCCTCAAAAATATCCATCCCTGACGGTCGTTTGGGGCCGATTAGCTCCCCTTTAGTAGGATTTACCAGCGATGCTATCCCGATGGAGGGAGTAATAACTTTGACTGTAGTTGCAGGTCGATATCCAAGACAATCCAAGGCTCTGGTGGATTTTCTGGTGGTGAAGGCACCGTCAGCCTACAACGCAATCCTCGACCGACCTGGCATCAATGCCCTCCGGGCTGTGGTATCAACCTACCATCTGAAATTGAAATTCTCTACTAACCAGGGGATCGGAGAAGTCAAGGGAGATCAAGCCCTGGCAAGGCACTACTACAATATAGCCCTGCAAAGAAGTGGTCAGCCTGACTCCTGTCCGGTTGATGGATTGGACACCCACGATGACCTGACAGAAGAATGGGGTGGGCCAATGGAAGATCTTGTCTCAATTCCTTTGAATGATGGGAACGAGGAACACATGGTGAAGATCGGCTCCAACTTGGGGAAAGAGGTGCGGACGTAGCTTATCAATTTTTTGCAAAAGAATACGGATGTTTTTGCTTGGATTCTGACGGACATGCCAGGGATCGATGCTGAAGTTATACAGCACCGTCTGACCGTCGATCCCAAACACCGGCCTACGAAGGAAAAAGTTCAAAGTCATGCACCAGAGAGACAGGTGGCAATAGCCGAGGAGGTTGATAAACTCCTAAAGGTCGGGTTCATCAGAGAGGTCAACTATCCGAGCTGGGTTTCCAATGTGGTCTTGGTTAAGAAGGCGAACGGCAAATGGAGGATGTGTATAGACTTCAAAAAACTGAATAAAGCCTGCCCAAAGGATAGTTACCTTCTGCCCAGAATCGACCAACTAGTAGATGCAACCTCGGGCCACGAGCTTCTCACCTTCATGGATGTGTTCTCTGGCTACAATCAGATCAGGATGGCGCCAGAGGATGAAGAAAAAACCACTTTTATAACTAACCGTGGCCTTTATTGTTACAGGGTCATGCCTTTTGGCCTCAAAAATGCAGGGGCAACATATCAGCGGCTAGTGAATAAGATCTTCAAAGAGCAGATCGGCTGCAACATGGAGGTCTACGTGGACGACATGCTCATAAAGAGCAGATCCTCGGTGAACTACGTCACCGATCTTGAAGAGACCTTCAGCGCCCTTCGAAAATACAAGATGAAGCTGAACCCAGCCAAATGCACTTTTGGAGTAACCTCAAAAAAATTCTTAGGCTTCATGGTATCGGGGCATGGGATCGAGGCAAACCTGGAAAAGATTCGCACCATCTAGGAGATGACCGCCCCGAGGTCGATAAAGAAGGTTCAGTGCCTCATCGAGAAAGTAGCGGCTCTAAATCGCTTCATCTCGAGATCGGCCGAGCGATGCTTACCTTTCTTTCAAATCCTCAAGCAGCCCAAGAACTTTTGTTGGACTGTTGGATGTCAGCAGACATTCGAAGAGCTGAAGAACTACCTCGACTCATCACCATTATTGGCAAAGCCTGAGCCTGGAGAGGAATTGTTCCTATACCTGGCGGTTTCCCCTGTGGCCCTCACTGCAGTTCTGATTAAGGAAGAAGCAAAAATTCAATGGCCGATCTACTACATAAGTCGAGTATTGAGAGATGCCGAAATCAGGTATACTAAGTTAGAAAAACTAACTTATGCCTTGTTGATTGCAGCTCGAAGGCTCCAACCTTACTTTCAAGGACACACCATAATGCTGCTCACCGACCAGCCGATCAAGGCGGTTCTATATCGAGCGGATGCCTCCGAAAGAATCGCGAAATGGACAGTCGAGCTCACGGAGTTCGACATCAACTATCGACCTCGATCAGCGATCAAAGCCCAGATATTAGCAGACTTCATGGTGGAATGCACTATCCCAAAGGAGGCCGAACTTGGACAAGATGAAGCCAATAATCCAGGACTCCGACCGAACTCCCCCGAAGAAAGAGCCGATCTCCCTGATGGTTCTTGGGCCCTCTACGTGGATGGTTTCCTAACATGTCAGGTGCAGGTGCGGGCCTGATCTTGGTCAATCCAGATGGAATTATCGCGGAGTATGCACTGCGCTTCAAGTTTTCTGCAACAAATAATGGAGCAGAATATGAAGCTCTGATTGTAAGACTAAAGGTTGCCAAAGAATTAGAAGTAGATCGGCTTCAAGCCTACAGTGATTTTCAATTAGTAGTAGGACAGGTCAGTGGAAATTACACGGCTCGGGAGGATAGTATGGCTAGATATCTCGAGAGGATAAGAGAGATCATCCCTACCTTCGGCAGCTTCGACATCAGGCAGATCTCGAGATCGAAAAATACCAGGGCCGACCTTCTCTCCAAGTTGGCTATGCTGGCTCTGACCGAACTGCCTAAGGAAGTCTTCTTCGAGGTTCTGAAGCACCCAAGCACGGAAGAATCACGGTCTATGATGGAGATCAGCTATGAACCCAGTTGGATCGACCTACTAGTTGCGTACCTCAAGGATGGGGTTCTTCCTCCTGATGCAAAAGAGGCTCGGAAGCTTAAGAACCAGGCCTCCCGATATATCCTCTACGAAGGCAAGCTATACAAGAGGTCGTACTCCTTGCCCCTCTTGAAATGTCTCCGGCCTTCCGAAGCCGACTTCACCTTGAGGAAGGTACATGAGGGAGTCTGTGGAAATCACCTGGGGGCCAGGTCTTTATCCCATAAGCTACTCCGGTAAGGTTATTACTGGCCTACCATGTACCATGACTCCATCGAATATGTCCGAAGATGTGACCGGTGTCAGAGATATGCCAATGTACAAAGGCAACCTGCCTCCGAACTTATACCATTGAGTGCCCCATGGCCGTTCGCGCAATGGGGGATGGATATCCTCGGACATTTTTTCATGGCATCAGGGCAGCGAAAGTTCCTCCTGGTGGCAATAGACTATTTCACCAAGTGGGTCGAAGGTGAACCTTTGGCAAAAATCACGGAAGCTAAAGTGCAGGACTTCGTCTGGAAGTCGATTGTTTGTAGGTTTGGCTTATGCAGAACCCTCATTACTGATAATGGGCGACAATTTTCTGGAGCAAAGTTTGCCGAATTTTGTGAGGACCTAAACATCTCCCACAACTTCACTTCGGTGGCCCATCCTCAAGCAAACGGCGAGGCCGAGGTGACTAACCGGACTCTGTTGCAAGGCATCAAAGCGAGACTTAAAAAGGAAAAAGGAACTTGGGCTGACGAGCTCTATCATGTGTTATGGGCATATCGGACTACTCAGAGATTGCCCACGGGGGAGACCCCCTTTTCCTTAGCTTTCGAGACAGAAGCCGTGATCCCAATAGAACTCAAGCTTCCGCCAGCACGAGTTGTGGCGTTTGACGAACAGTGCAACCCACAGGATCTCAAGGCCAACTTTAACTGGTTAGAAGAAAAGCGGGAGGCGGCTCAAGTTCGGATGGCGGCTTACAAACAGAAAGTAGCCCGCTACTACAACTCCCGGGTCAAAAGCAAGGTCTTCCGGATGGGGGACCTGATGCTACGGCGAGCCGCTGCCTCACAACCTCAGAATCAAGGAAAACTTGCCCCGAACTGGGAAGGCCCGTATGAAGTCAAGGAGATAGTCTGACCCGGAACATACTATTTAAAAGAGCTCAGAGGAGCAGAGCTTCCGCGACCATGGAACTCGAAAAATCTACGGATGTATTACCAATAGCTACGCCTTAAATAAAGGTTTTATACTTGCATATTTTTCATACTTGCATATTTTCTTTTGGTATGAGCTTATAACGATAGGAGATAACCCCCCAATACAAACGAAATTAAGCACGTTAAGAATAGGAGGAGAACCTCATCCTAACATGAGCAAAGTCGAAGGCTCGATTTCTTAAAGATCGGATGGGGGGAGAGGCCCTTACAACGGCCCTTATGTGCCCCCACAGCCTTGTTAGGAACAGGAGGAGAACCTCGTCCTAACACGAGCTGAAACCAGCTATCGGAAACAAGGGGAGGACCTCATCCCGATGCAAGCAAAGACTCGGTTGATTGACAAGGAGGAAAGCTTCCCCAATGACTCCTCTACACTCTCACGACCCCATCAAGAGCAGAGGGAAGACCCTCACTCAAACACGAAAGAAAGGGGGAGGCAAAAAGAAAAAGTGACGAACTACATCAGTGATAGGTGAAAAATGAACTACATCAAAGATATAAGGAACTTCATCTCAGTCGCAAAGAGGGAACCTGACATAGGTCAAGGATAAATCAACCTCCTCAAAGCAACGAGAAGTTCAGACCCCCAAGCTCGAGCTCCGAAAGAAAGCGCCAAACTCAAACAGCCTCGAAAGAACCTACGATCATAAATCGAAGGGCAAATCGACACTGCAACGACCGGAAACCTCCAAACAGCGTTGACATCAAACATGACGAAAGACAAAAGGAGTCCGATAAATAACTGGTTAACATCAGAATGGATGAGGTAATAAACAATTTCATTTTTATTTCATTGGTGAAGTATACATTACAAAGCCTTGAAGGCCAAAAAAAAAGAAAGAAGAAGAGAAGGGGACGAGGTAACGAAAAATTCTTTTTTCATTTCATTGGCGAAGTGCACGTTACAAAGCCTTAAAAAAAAATAAATAGCTCTAAAGGAGCTCGGCTTCATCAGACTTCGAACTCTCAGTTCTGGCCATCGTTGAGAATTACTTCAGGTACCTGGCTTCTTCTTCCAGTCCCCCTTTTCAGATCAGCAATTACTCCAGCATTATCTTCGAAGTACATGTAGATGCTATCTTTTCCACGCCATGGCTTCCGCTGCCTCACGATGACGGCGGGCATGACCTTTTTCTGAGGTCAGGTTCCCCCTCACAGTGACGGTGGGCATGACCTTCTTCCTGAGGTCAGGTTTCCCCTCATGATGATGCGCACCAGGAAGCCCTCACGGTCGAGGATGTGCTATAAGCACGGGCTCTGGGCCATCAAGGCAAAACATGGCTGAATCTGTCTCTTCTACCCTCGCCTTCTTCGCCAACCCGAAAGTTGCAGTGTTTTCCCGTTCGTGGGCTTTCAGACTCTGGGCTAACATCTGAGCCATGACCGCGCCCATTTACACGATGAAGGAAGACCAGCACGGTCTATAAACAGGGGCACGAAAGCAAGGAAAGTTTTGGGACTAACCCAAGCTGGTCTAAGGGAGGCGGGGGTATAGAGATGAGGACTACTCAACGGATGCCTGAGGCCAAGAAGGAAAGACCAAAGAAACTCATGCACAAAGTGAGATCCCCGAAGGGGGGAGGCAAGTTTAAATAGGCGACAGGGGTCAATGCAATAATGGCTGCAGGACTCCTCAGGCCAGTCCGTAACCACCGCGTGGCCCACTCACCATGGCAAACGACTGAAGGTGGCCGACAATTAGTAACACCATTATGGCACCATACCTGGGGTCATGCCCCGGTGGGAATTTCAAAAAGAAGAAACTTTTTTCGAAAAGGCTCCAGTACCAGCGTGCCGATCGTCAAAATACCTGGCAACCGTCAAGCATAAAAATCGAGGGGGACAACTTCGATCGTGAGAATTTCTCTGTACTTCCTTCATTCGTAGCCCGAACTCGAAAGTAAGGGGACTGGTGTTGGTTATAAAATACCCCCCCAGCCAAAGCTTGTAAAGGATCGATCCTTCCTGTGCTCTTCCGGCTCCCGACCTTGTGCGTGGCACCTCTCCGAACCTCCTCGATCGTCCGGACTTCTCCGACGATGAACTTCTGCATTCGTCCATCGGGCCACCCCGAAGGCCCTCTGGGGCTCACTGTCAGCCAACCTTCTATAGCAACCAACTACCCCCCGAACTTCTTTCGGACTTCGTCAGCATCCGAGCTTCCCCGACAATGAGAGTTCTACCGTAACCAGACTCCACCCGAGTTTCTACAGCGGTCGACCACCCCCCGGATCCTAATTGGGCTCCCGCGAGAGCCGAACTTCTACTACGAACGGTCTACTTCCGAACACCTACAGCGAGCTATCTACCCCAAACGTCTACTGTAAGCAAATTCCATTCGAGCCTCTAATATGAACAAAATTTTTCTGAACTTCTGTTGCAGGTAGACCTCAGCCGAGCTACTCCGTAGCGAGGAGATTTCGGACGAACTTCTACAACACTCCGATTTTTCACGACAACTGGTCCTCGCCCGAGCTCCTACAATAAACGGCCCCCTTTCAACCTCTCGCGAGAACCGGATCTCATCCAAATTTCTCCAGCGGATGGATTCCGGACGAGCTTCTATGACAGACGAGCTCCAGCAGCTGGGTCCCTGCGATGGCTGATCACCCCCGATGTCTGCCGAGCCTCCCCAGTGCTATCCGAAATCCATCACCGACCGACCTCCTACCAGGTCCTCGTAAAATTGGGCTTCCCCAGCAGACGATCTTCGGATGAGCCTCCACATCAGATAAATCCCAGACGGACTTTTCTAGCGATCGGACTTCCCTGGACTCCACCAACAGAAAATCTCCATCCGAGCTCCTGCGGCAGGTGACTCCCGCCTGAAACATCAGTGACCTCAAAACATCCGAGCCTCTCCCAGAACGATGATGTGAAGAGCCATTCTGCTCCATCAGGCATCCCAACCGAGCTTCAATCGATGGATCCAAACTCTCTGACAAGCCACGACAAGAGCCGTCACCCCACTCCACTCTCTACAATGGATTCCATGCAACTCCACCACCCTCTGACAAGCCATGACAAGAGCCATCACCCTGCTTCACTCTCTGCAACAGATTCCATACGGCTCCACCACTCTCTGGCAAGTCACGACAACGGACACCACTCCACCCTCCGCAGCAAGCTCCACATGGCCCTGGGCAACCTCTGACGCCACTCCCCTCCGTAACAAACTCCGCACGTCTCTGAATGGCCCACTTTCAAATGGTTACAGATGTCGCTGTCAGTCATTTATGCTCTCCGTCTATAAATAAGGACCCCAGATATGTTCTTTTCTAAGCTCTAAACTCTATCTCGAAACTTTACCAAAATTTTTGCTCAAGCACTCCATTTCTGTTGAAGCAGAGTACTGACTTGAGCGTCGGAGGGTCTTGTCGGAGCACCCCCAACTTCGATTTAGACTTTCTTTGCAGGTCCCGGTAGCAGCCGCGGTCATCCCAGCTCCAGCTTCTCCGACTTCGACGGGATTCTGCACCAACAAGATCTTTGAAGCTTACACACCTTGGACTCATCTGTAGATGTGAACTTTTCAGGTTGTATCATATACATCTTTGTTTAGTTCTCCATTTGGGAAAGCTATCTTCACATCTATTTGTCAGACTTCATAGTCCAAGTATGCTGTTATCGCAAGCATAATTCGAATAGACTTGAGCATTGCCACAGAGAAAATGTCTCATCATAGTCAATATCATAACACTGACGATAACTCTTGACAACCAAACAGGCTTTATAGGTCTCCATCTTTTCATCTACACCCCTCTTCCTTTTGAAGACCCACTTACACCCTATAATTTTATCCCTTCAGGTGGGTCAACTAATGTCCATACATTGTTGACCTTCATGGACTCCATCTTGAATTTTATGACTTTAAGCCATTTATCAGAGTCGGACCTCTGTATTGCATCCATATAGATGATCAGATTTTTATTATTTTCATCAAGTTCAACAGGATCTCTGTCCCAGACCAAAAAACCTAAATATCTATCGGGCTGATGCGATACTCTACCGGATCGCCTTAAGGATGTTTGTGTATTGGGTTCTGGATTTAGTCTCACCAAATTCAGTTCAGATTCAATCATTGATGTCGGCTCTTCTGCTTATCAAACTTCATCAAGCTCGATTTTAGAGGCACTTATTCCTTCACTAAAAAATTTTTTTTTTCAAAAAGTGTGCCTTATTACTGACAAATACCTTTTGTTCAGCAGGCAGGTCAAAGTAATATCTTTTCATTTTCTTGGGGTACCTATAAAATTATATTTATCGGACCTAGGACTGAGCTTATCAATTTGTAATCGTTTAACATAAGCCGAACATCCCCAGACCCTAAAGTAAGAGAGGTTGGGCCTATGCCCTGACCATGTCTCATATGGTGTCTTACTAACTGACTTACTCGGTATATTATTGAGCACAAGATAGACTGTTTCAAGTGTATATCCCTAAAAGAAGATTGACAGAGCTGGAAACCCTATCATGGACTGAACCATATCCAACAAGGTTCAATTCCTCCTTTCTGAGATGTCATTATGCTGTGGTGTCTCTGGAGGGGTCCATTGTGAGAAAATCTCATTCTCTCCTAGATATGTCAGAAATTCACTAGAAAGATATTCATCCCCTTGGTCAGACTAAAGAGTTTTAATACTCTTTTAGTTTATTTCTCTACTTCATTATAGAACCATTTGAATATTTCAAATGATTCGGACTTGTGTTTCATCAAATAGATGTACTCATACCTAGATAGATCGTCTGTGAACATAATGAAATAGCTATACCCTCCTCTGGCATATGTGCTCATGGGTCTACATACATTAGTATGTATCAGACCCAACACATCACTGGCTCGTTCATCTTTTTCAGTAAAATGTGACTTGATCATCTTTTCAAGCAAATAAGACTCATAGATAAGCAACGATTCATAATTGTCTTTATCAAGAAGTTCTTTTTGAGCTAACCTGTTCATCCTGTTCTTGTTGATATGACCTAGCCTACAATACCAAAGGTAGGCATCTGTGACATCATCTATTCTAAGATATTTATTTGAATTGTACATTATATTAGGCCTAAATACAATATAGATACCATTATTTAACTGTCCACGTAAAATTGTAACACCATTAAAAATGATATCACAAAAGATTTTCTTTATTCATATTTCATCATTAAACTTAGCCAAAAGGTCTACAAAAATAACATTCAAAAGAAAACTAGGACAGTAATGATACTCATTAAGAACAATGTACTGAGACTCGAATACAAGCTTGATGATTCCTAAAGCTAGAACTGAAATTGATCTTCCATCTCCAACGTTCAGGAATCTCTCATCTTCTCCAAATCTCCTACTGACCTGAAGACCCTGTAATGAATTGCAAATATGAATAGGACTTCCAGTATCCAATACCCAAGTCATTGTATCAATAAGAGAGAAGTTACAAGGTGTTATCACATAAGTATCTTATCCAGTAACTGACTGCTGCTTCTTTTTTGGCCTGTTCGGGTCAAAGGAAGCTTTATACTGAGCATGGCTCCTCTTCCAAGGACCCTGCTTCTTGCAAAAGAAGCACTCTGCCTGACTTTGATCAGTCTTTAACTTAGGTTTCTCAGACTGACTCTCAGCACTTGGCACCTTCTTATTCTTTTTCTTTTTCTCTTTTTTAAAGAGACGATGACTATCCGAAGAAGATCCTCCTACTAAATTCATCGTCTCCTTATGGAGCTGGTGATCTTTCTCAAAAGTCTATAGCAACCCCGATAGGCTGTGATAGTTGACTACATGCTTCGTCATTCTAAAATGACTAAAGAACGGTAAGTAGGACTTGGGTAGTGAGTTCAGAATCGCATCCTTTTCCAGCTGTTCATGTAAAAAAAAATTGAGTTTGCTCAATTTTTTAATCTGTTCAATCATGTACAATACATGATCGATAACAGATGCACCCTCCCTCATTCAGACATTGAAAATGATGCAACTAGTATTGTACCGCTCAACATCGTTAGGAGTACTAAAGGAATTCCTTAACATTTGAAGTATTTCTCTAGTTGAGCCTCTTCAAATTTTTGACTAAACTCATCATTCATGGAGGCCCACATAATACAATGAACCGTGGTGCGGTCGTTGAGCCACTTCAAATAAGTTCTCGAACAGCACCTCGAACATTGGGAGCAGGCTCTTCAGGTGCCGGATCTGTTATCACATAAAGGATTTGCTTGTGCTCCCGGACTATTTTTAACTTTCGATATCAGTTATCAAAATTCAGTCCGATTAGCTTCTCACTATCCAATAGTGATCGGAGCGATAAGTTTAAAGCCATATCTACACATGTAAGTACCATAAAACCTAATTAGTATATGAATTTATTAATCTCAAAGGCTTGAAATTTAGTCTAAAGATCCATCTACTATTTTATACGAATTGGTAGCCTCTACCTCCAATTTGAAAAATTATCTTACATTCTTAGCAGGTACTAGATTCCACACAGACTACATATAGGCCCGAGGATGGCTCGATCAACTCATATGTACCTATGGGCAGGTTCTCAATCAATTATTTTTCCAAACAACTTTTAGTATTTAATTTAGCCCCAGATTTCATTTCAGTAGGTGATGGACCTCCACTGAATGTTTTGGTTAAGTCAATGTTGAAAAATATGTTTCAAAGCCAATCGTTAGACAATTATGCTCATCTTGTAAATTATATATAAATTTTTATTATAAATTATCTATTTTTGAACTCTTGTCTTGTAATGAAGTCCTTAGGATAATAATTAATCGATAAAGGAGGATTTGTCATTAAGTCTTTAAAAATGTTCGCAACCAAATGATATGTTATTAATAGGAAGATAGCATTATCGAGTATAGATCGTTGCGTGCCATATGAGTTGGTTGTCTTCTTAACCAAAGAGTGTGGAGACACTGTTATGGCATGCAGATGGAATGTAAGAGTATATTTGCATCGAATATGACCATGTGTCGAGCACTCTACTGTCAAGAGTAGCTCGTGAAGGGTATGGATATGTATCCCTCTGATCTGAGATCACCATGATGACTTGTAAGTAACTCACTATACTTTAGTACCAGACCATCTGAATTTCTAACTCAGTGACAGCAGGCTACTGGGTGCAGTCAAGTACTTATCAAGTCAGTGTATGAGTCAAGACGGAATTGACCCCTCTGAATTAGTAGGAGAAATAAATCAGTGTATTTCAATTCAGTAAAACTTTGGCTAGGATAATCTATGAGATGGAATTGAAAGTTGAAATATAATGTGATCGATTAAATTAGGGTTGATAGTAAAATTCTAGGTCACCTTGAGTATTTATGTCAAAGGGATGAATTATACAGTAACCATACACCAGTCGGTTCTAGAAGGTTGCTTTGCATACTTCGACCTATTCGATCGTCGGGTCATCATTGCTAGATGGTTACATCGATTGGTATAGAAAATTATTCCTATGCTACCAGTTTAGGTTCGAACCTATGGGGTCACACGCATTAGAAGATTTGGTCAGATCTGATGGCTAAAGAGTCTAATTGGATTGTGACTCTGGTGAAGAATCTACTCGGACTAGGACTCTGGAAAAGAGTCCCACAGGGACTGAGACTACTATTTTGGAAGAATTAATTAGTAATTAGATTACTATTTGACTCAATTTGATTGAGCAAAGAGCTTTGGATCAAGTCTAATTAATTAGATTCAGTTTAACTCTGATTGGGTTTGATATGATCGAGTCTGATTACAAAAAAAAAATTGATCCTCATTCGATTAGAGTTTTGACTCGGCTAATTTTTAATTGTATAAAGAATTTGATGAGATATTTAGATTTCTATTTGGATTAGGTTCATTTCTATTAGTGGGTTCAATTCAAATTTGATTTGAATTAGAATTCAATTAGAAATGAAGAGTCCAAGTCAAACTAGGACTTTATCCTTATCTCCTATGCCACTCTTGAACCCATGCCAATTTCTCCACACCTAATTGGATTTGGGTTGCAATTTTTGGTGTCATGATAGAGGGTCCAATAAGAGTGGGCAACAATAGTTGATGAGTCATAATATATCTCTTGCCAAATTCGAATGCGATCTGAATTAGAGATAAAAGGTAAACTAGGAAAGGAATTTTTTGTATATAAAATATTATTGATACCATATTAATTTTTTCTTTATTTGTCAATCCTTTGGTCTATAAGACTCCAAAATCCTTCTCCACATCTTAATAATTTTTTGGAATTTGTTGGAATGCCAAAAGAAGGTTTTGGCATTAACTCTTGGTGCCCTTCCTTGAAAAACCCTAATTCCTAGTCTATGAAAAGGGGTCCTCTCTCTTGGATGTCTTATGATCAATCCCTTGCTGGTTTTTGTTTTTAGAGCCTCTTCTCCTTCTTCTCTATTCCTCCTCTTGATCCTCTCTTGCTTTGGAGTGTCTAAGGTACTTGAAGAAGAAGGAACAAATCAGCTGTCGAAGTTGCATGCAGGCTAGCACCTCTAAGCCCCTGATCTGCACCTGTCTTCATGTGGATATTCCTGTAGAGGCTGTTAAGTTCTGGGTCATGCAATGAAAGACTAAATTTCAAAATTTTATGAAATCCAATAAACCCAAAAACCAAAAGCCTAGGATCTCTCCTGGTGTATTCAATCAAACATATATGCCTATAAGTGAGGTTTAGATATGAAACCTTAGGTGGTGAAGAATGGAAGAAGCCGGTATCCTTTTTTTCCATAGGTATCCAAATATTTGCCCTCCAACAGGTGATCCACACGAAATCAGATCAAAAAATGCTCCGACAGAACCTTGCCTTATCAAATTCTCCTTTCGAGAATATCTTGCCTTGCTAGGACCAATTCCAGCACTCCTTCACCAATTCTCTCTTAAATGGCCTAAACCCCTCTCTTAGCTTTCAAAAGGATTTTCTAAATCCTTGTCCTAATGAAGGCTCTTTGTCTGAAGTCTAAGACCTTGTCTTAAAGAAGACCCCTTGTCTTAAAACTACAAGACTTGTCTTAACAAGAAAGGAAGAAACTTTATCGGACTTTTGATTGATTTTATCCAACCAAAGGGGGTATTTATAACTACGAATAGATGCTAATATATCTATTTATAAAATTTGAATCTGTTTTAACGTATCAAATACATCCTTTAATCAAAAGATGTTGTTACGCATTATGAATCCATACGACTTTAAGCGTCGTATGACTTCTTTTCAATAATCGGACTCCCTTATGGTTGTTTGACCGGGTCAAACCTGATCCAAGCATCCAAATCCCACACCATAATTGATTAAGGCCTTGAATTTAATTTAAAACCCTGGAGAGAATTGATACGTGAAAAGTCATGAAGAAGTTTTCAGCCTTCTAGAATTGGCACCACCAAGACCCCATCTTGGCCCTCCAAATATATTTTGACTTGGTCAAATCACTCAACCAAAGGTGAGGATTAAATCTTGGCCCTCTAATCCTTATCCCAAAAAGGTGATTAACATGCACAAGGACTCTTAGCTTATCTGCATGCCAAAATTAAGTGTCGTATGCCATACCCATGCGCCAAACATTATCCACTTTATCTCCATGCCAATTTGATATTTCAATCTCATTAAAATTCTTCAAAAATGATGTGTGACAAGATAAAGAGAGAAGTAAATTGACATCAAAAATTGAGATTAGATC
>NC_026003.2:29836665-29896259 GCF_000442705.2 Elaeis guineensis | reverse complement strand
TCTTTTCTAAGCTCTAAACTCTATCTCAAAACTCTGCCAAAATTTCAGCTCGAGCACTTCCATTTCTGTTGAAGTAGAGTACTGACTTAAGCATCGGAGGGTCTTGTCGGAGCACCCCAACTCCGATTTAGACTTTCTTTGCAGGTCCCGGTAGCGGCTGTGGTCATCCCAGCTCCGCTTCTCTGACTTCGATGGGATTCTGCACCAATAGAATTGCTGCTAGAGGAAGGGTCGCTGTGTCTTCGCGGTACCCTTGTTCTTAAAGGAGTGCTCAACGGGACTGATTCCGATCATCTTCTCTGACATCCTCTCTCCTCCCTCTACTAGATCTTCACCGATGCCTCGCAGCAAGGCATCCACAGGCGATACACGGCCTCCGTGGCCAGATCTCAAGCTCCGGCCTCACCCCCAGTTTTTCAGGCCCCTCCCCCTCCTCCGGCAATAGTGGTCGACAGATCCATCCGACGTCGGCCTAAAGGTAGGGAGAATCGACTGAGGACCCTACACGACCGGTGCCGTCAAGGAGGGAAGAACAACCTAAAATCGGCCTCCATCGGGATCGTCTGCACCATCTCTGGATAGGCCCCGAAAGGGAGCGGCCAGTGGATCGACCGGACTGCCCAAGCGGCAAAAGGGACTGAAGGACCCATAACCTTTACTGAAGAAGATGCCCGAGAGATCCAGTTCCCCCACAATGATGCGGTTGTAGTTTCTTTAAATATTGCTGATTATGATGTACGCTGCATTCTTGTTGATAGTGGAAGCTCGGCTGATATTTTATTTTACGATGCCTCCTCAAAAATATCCATCCCTGACGGTCGTTTGGGGCCGATTAGCTCCCCTTTAGTAGGATTTACCAGCGATGCTATCCCGATGGAGGGAGTAATAACTTTGACTGTAGTTGCAGGTCGATATCCAAGACAATCCAAGGCTCTGGTGGATTTTCTGGTGGTGAAGGCACCGTCAGCCTACAACGCAATCCTCGACCGACCTGGCATCAATGCCCTCCGGGGCTGTGGTATCAACCTACCATCTGAAATTGAAATTCTCTACTAACCAGGGGATCGGAGAAGTCAAGGGAGATCAAGCCCTGGCAAGGCACTACTACAATATAGCCCTGCAAAGAAGTGGTCAGCCTGACTCCTGTCCGGTTGATGGATTGGACACCCACGATGACCTGACAGAAGAATGGGGTGGGCCAATGGAAGATCTTGTCTCAATTCCTTTGAATGATGGGAACGAGGAACACATGGTGAAGATCGGCTCCAACTTGGGGAAAGAGGTGCGGACGTAGCTTATCAATTTTTTGCAAAAGAATACGGATGTTTTTGCTTGGATTCTGACGGACATGCCAGGGATCGATGCTGAAGTTATACAGCACCGTCTGACCGTCGATCCCAAACACCGGCCTACGAAGGAAAAAGTTCAAAGTCATGCACCAGAGAGACAGGTGGCAATAGCCGAGGAGGTTGATAAACTCCTAAAGGTCGGGTTCATCAGAGAGGTCAACTATCCGAGCTGGGTTTCCAATGTGGTCTTGGTTAAGAAGGCGAACGGCAAATGGAGGATGTGTATAGACTTCAAAAAACTGAATAAAGCCTGCCCAAAGGATAGTTACCTTCTGCCCAGAATCGACCAACTAGTAGATGCAACCTCGGGCCACGAGCTTCTCACCTTCATGGATGTGTTCTCTGGCTACAATCAGATCAGGATGGCGCCAGAGGATGAAGAAAAAACCACTTTTATAACTAACCGTGGCCTTTATTGTTACAGGGTCATGCCTTTTGGCCTCAAAAATGCAGGGGCAACATATCAGCGGCTAGTGAATAAGATCTTCAAAGAGCAGATCGGCTGAATATGGAGGTCTACGTGGACGACATGCTCATAAAGAGCAGATCCTCGGTGAACTACGTCACCGATCTTGAAGAGACCTTCAGCGCCCTTCGAAAATACAAGATGAAGCTGAACCCAGCCAAATGCACTTTTGGAGTAACCTCAAAAAAATTCTTAGGCTTCATGGTATCGGGGGCATGGGATCGAGGCAAACCTGGAAAAGATTCGCACCATCTAGGAGATGACGCCCCGAGGTCGATAAAGAAGGTTCAGTGCCTCATCGAGAAAGTAGCGGCTCTAAATCGCTTCATCTCGAGATCGGCCGAGCGATGCTTACCTTTCTTTCAAATCCTCAAGCAGCCCAAGAACTTTTGTTGGACTGTTGGATGTCAGCAGACATTCGAAGAGCTGAAGAACTACCTCGACTCATCACCATTATTGGCAAAGCCTGAGCCTGGAGAGGAATTGTTCCTATACCTGGCGGTTTCCCCTGTGGCCCTCACTGCAGTTCTGATTAAGGAAGAAGCAAAAATTCAATGGCCGATCTACTACATAAGTCGAGTATTGAGAGATGCCGAAATCAGGTATACTAAGTTAGAAAAACTAACTTATGCCTTGTTGATTGCAGCTCGAAGGCTCCAACCTTACTTTCAAGGACACACCATAATGCTGCTCACCGACCAGCCGATCAAGGCGGTTCTATATCGAGCGGATGCCTCCGAAAGAATCGCGAAATGGACAGTCGAGCTCACGGAGTTCGACATCAACTATCGACCTCGATCAGCGATCAAAGCCCAGATATTAGCAGACTTCATGGTGGAATGCACTATCCCAAAGGAGGCCGAACTTGGACAAGATGAAGCCAATAATCCAGGACTCCGACCGAACTCCCCCGAAGAAAGAGCCGATCTCCCTGATGGTTCTTGGGCCCTCTACGTGGATGGTTTCCTAACATGTCAGGTGCAGGTGCGGGCCTGATCTTGGTCAATCCAGATGGAATTATCGCGGAGTATGCACTGCGCTTTAAGTTTTCTGCAACAAATAATGGAGCAGAATATGAAGCTCTGATTGTAAGACTAAAGGTTGCCAAAGAATTAGAAGTAGATCGGCTTCAAGCCTACAGTGATTTTCAATTAGTAGTAGGACAGGTCAGTGGAAATTACACGGCTCGGGAGGATAGTATGGCTAGATATCTCGAGAGGATAAGAGAGATCATCCCTACCTTCGGCAGCTTCGACATCAGGCAGATCTCGAGATCGAAAAATACCAGGGCCGACCTTCTCTCCAAGTTGGCTATGCTGGCTCTGACCGAACTGCCTAAGGAAGTCTTCTTCGAGGTTCTGAAGCACCCAAGCACGGAAGAATCACGGTCTATGATGGAGATCAGCTATGAACCCAGTTGGATCGACCTACTAGTTGCGTACCTCAAGGATGGGGTTCTTCCTCCTGATGCAAAAGAGGCTCGGAAGCTTAAGAACCAGGCCTCCCGATATATCCTCTACGAAGGCAAGCTATACAAGAGGTCGCACTCCTTCCCCTCTTGAAATGTCTCCGGCCTTCCGAAGCCGACTTCACCTTGAGGAAGGTACATGAGGGAGTCTGTGGAAATCACCTGGGGGCCAGGTCTTTATCCCATAAGCTACTCCGGTAAGGTTATTACTGGCCTACCATGTACCATGACTCCATCGAATATGTCCGAAGATGTGACCGGTGTCAGAGATATGCCAATGTACAAAGGCAACCTGCCTCCGAACTTATACCATTGAGTGCCCCATGGCCGTTCGCGCAATGGGGGATGGATATCCTCGGACATTTTTTCATGGCATCAGGGCAGCGAAAGTTCCTCCTGGTGGCAATAGACTATTTCACCAAGTGGGTCGAAGGTGAACCTTTGGCAAAAATCACGGAAGCTAAAGTGCAGGACTTCGTCTGGAAGTCGATTGTTTGTAGGTTTGGCTTATGCAGAACCCTCATTACTGATAATGGGCGACAATTTTCTGGAGCAAAGTTGCCGAATTTTGTGAGGACCTAAACATCTCCCACAACTTCACTTCGATGGCCCATCCTCAAGCAAACGGCGAGGCCGAGGTGACTAACCGGACTCTGTTGCAAGGCATCAAAGCGAGACTTAAAAAGGAAAAAGGAACTTGGGCTGACGAGCTCTATCATGTGTTATGGGCATATAGGACTACTCAGAGATTGCCCACGGGGGAGACCCCCTTTTCCTTAGCTTTCGAGACAGAAGCCGTGATCCCAATAGAACTCAAGCTTCCGCCAGCACGAGTTGTGGCGTTTGACGAACAGTGCAACCCACAGGATCTCAAGGCCAACTTTAACTGGTTAGAAGAAAAGCGGGAGGCGGCTCAAGTTCGGATGGCGGCTTACAAACAGAAAGTAGCCCGCTACTACAACTCCCGGGTCAAAAGCAAGGTCTTCCGGATGGGGGACCTGATGCTACGGCGAGCCGCTGCCTCACAACCTCAGAATCAAGGAAAACTTGCCCCGAACTGGGAAGGCCCGTATGAAGTCAAGGAGATAGTCTGACCCGGAACATACTATTTAAAAGAGCTCAGAGGAGCAGAGCTTCCGCGACCATGGAACTCGAAAAATCTACGGATGTATTACCAATAGCTACGCCTTAAATAAAGGTTTTATACTTGCATATTTTTCATACTTGCATATTTTCTTTTGGTATGAGCTTATAACGATAGGAGATAACCCCCCAATACAAACGAAATTAAGCACGTTAAGAATAGGAGGAGAACCTCATCCTAACATGAGCAAAGTCGAAGGCTCGATTTCTTAAAGATCGGATGGGGGGAGAGGCCCTTACAACGGCCCTTATGTGCCCCCACAGCCTTGTTAGGAACAGGAGGAGAACCTCGTCCTAACACGAGCTGAAACCAGCTATCGGAAACAAGGGGAGGACCTCGTCCCGATGCAAGCAAAGACTCGGTTGATTGACAAGGAGGAAAGCTTCCCCAATGACTCCTCTACACTCTCACGACCCCATCAAGAGCAGAGGGAAGACCCTCACTCAAACACGAAAGAAAGGGGGAGGCAAAAAGAAAAAGTGACGAACTACATCAGTGATAGGTGAAAAATGAACTACATCAAAGATATAAGGAACTTCATCTCAGTCGCAAAGAGGGAACCTGACATAGGTCAAGGATAAATCAACCTCCTCAAAGCAACGAGAAGTTCAGACCCCCAAGCTCGAGCTCCGAAAGAAAGCGCCAAACTCAAACAGCCTCGAAAGAACCTACGATCATAAATCGAAGGGCAAATCGACACTGCAACGACCGAAAACCTCCAAACAGCGTTGACATCAAACATGACGAAAGACAAAAGGAGTCCGATAAATAACTGGTTAACATCAGAATGGATGAGGTAATAAACAATTTCATTTTTATTTCATTGGTGAAGTATACATTACAAAGCCTTGAAGGCCAAAAAAAAAGAAAGAAGAAGAGAAGGGGACGAGGTAACGAAAAATTCTTTTTTCATTTCATTGGCGAAGTGCACATTACAAAGCCTTAAAAAAAAATAAATAGCTCTAAAGGAGCTCGGCTTCATCAGACTTCGAACTCTCAGTTCTGGCCATCGTTGAGAATTACTTCAGGTACCTGGCTTCTTCTTCCAGTCCCCCTTTTCAGATCAGCAATTACTCCAGCATTATCTTCGAAGTACATGTAGATGCTATCTTTTCCACGCCATGGCTTCCGCTGCCTCACGATGACGGCGGGCATGACCTTTTTTCTGAGGTCAGGTTCCCCCTCACAGTGACGGTGGGCATGACCTTCTTCCTGAGGTCATGTTTCCCCTCATGATGATGCGCACCAGGAAGCCCTCACGGTCGAGGATGTGCTATAAGCACGGGCTCTGGGCCATCAAGGCAAAACATGGCTGAATCTGTCTCTTCTACCCTCGCCTTCTTCGCCAACCCGAAAGTTGCAGTGTTTTCCCGTTCGTGGGCTTTCAGACTCTGGGCTAACATCTGAGCCATGACCGCGCCCATTTACACGATGAAGGAAGACCAGCACGGTCTATAAACAGGGGCACGAAAGCAAGGAAAGTTTTGGGACTAACCCAAGCTGGTCTAAGGGAGGCGGGGGTATAGAGATGAGGACTACTCAACGGATGCCTGAGGCCAAGAAGGAAAGACCAAAGAAACTCATGCACAAAGTGAGATCCCCGAAGGGGGGAGGCAAGTTTAAATAGGCGACAGGGGTCAATGCAATAATGGCTGCAGGACTCCTCAGGCCAGTCCGTAACCACCGCGTGGCCCACTCACCATGGCAAACGACTGAAGGTGGCCGACAATTAGTAACACCATTATGGCACCGTACCTGGGGTCATGCCCCGGTGGGAATTCCAAAAAGAAGAAACTTTTTTCGAAAAGGCTCCAGTACCAGCGTGCCGATCGTCAAAATACCTGGCAACCGTCAAGCATAAAAATCGAGGGGGACAACTTCGATCGTGAGAATTTCTCTGTACTTCCTTCATTCGTAGCCCGAACTCGAAAGTAAGGGGACTGGTGTTGGTTATAAAATACCCCCCCAGCCAAAGCTTGTAAAGGACCGATCCTTCCTGTGCTCTTCCGGCTCCCGACCTTGTGCGTGGCACCTCTCCGAACCTCCTCGATCGTCCGGACTTCTCCGACGATGAACTTCTGCATTCGTCCATCGGGCCACCCCGAAGGCCCTCTGGGGCTCACTGTCAGCCAACCTTCTATAGCAACCAACTACCCCCCGAACTTCTTTCGGACTTCGTCAGCATCCGAGCTTCCCCGATAACGAGAGTTCTACCGTAACCAGACTCCACCCGAGTTTCTACAGCGGTCGACCACCCCCCGGATCCTAATTGGGCTCCCGCGAGAGCCGAACTTCTACTACGAACGGTCTACTCGAACACCTACAGCGAGCTATCTACCCCAAACGTCTACTGTAAGCAAATTCCATTCGAGCCTCTAATATGAACAAAATTTTTCTGAACTTCTGTTGCAGGTAGACCTCAGCCGAGCTACTCCGTAGCGAGGAGATTTCGGACGAACTTCTACAACACTCCGATTTTTCACGACAACTGGTCCTCGCCCGAGCTCCTACAATAAACGGCCCCCTTTCAACCTCTCGCGAGAACCGGATCTCATCCAAATTTCTCCAGCGGATGGATTCCGGACGAGCTTCTATGACAGACGAGCTCCAGCAGCTGGGTCCCTGCGATGGCTGATCACCCCCGATGTCTGCCGAGCCTCCCCAGTGCTATCCGAAATCCATCACCGACCGACCTCCTACCAGGTCCTCGTAAAATTGGGCTTCCCCAGCAGACGATCTTCGGATGAGCCTCCACATCAGATAAATCCCAGACGGACTTTTCTAGCGATCGGACTTCCCTGGACTCCACCAACAGAAAATCTCCATCCGAGCTCCTGCGGCAGGTGACTCCCGCCTGAAACATCAGTGACCTCAAAACATCCGAGCCTCTCCCAGAACGATGATGTGAAGAGCCATTCTGCTCCATCAGGCATCCCAACCGAGCTTCAATCGATGGATCCAAACTCTCTGACAAGCCACGACAAGAGCCGTCACCCCACTCCACTCTCTACAATGGATTCCATGCAACTCCACCACCCTCTGACAAGCCATGACAAGAGCCATCACCCTGCTTCACTCTCTGCAACAGATTCCATACGGCTCCACCACTCTCTGGCAAGTCACGACAACGGACACCACTCCACCCTCCGCAGCAAGCTCCACATGGCCCTGGGCAACCTCTGACGCCACTCCCCTCCGTAACAAACTCCGCACGTCTCTGAATGGCCCACTTTCAAATGGTTACAGATGTCGCTGTCAGTCATTTATGCTCTCCGTCTATAAATAAGGACCCCAGATATGTTCTTTTCTAAGCTCTAAACTCTATCTCGAAACTTTACCAAAATTTTTGCTCAAGCACTCCATTTCTGTTGAAGCAGAGTACTGACTTGAGCGTCGGAGGGTCTTGTCGGAGTACCCCCAACTTCGATTTAGACTTTCTTTGCAGGTCCCGGTAGCAGCCGCGGTCATCCCAGCTCCAGCTTCTCCGACTTCGACGGGATTCTGCACCAACAAGATCTTTGAAGCTTACACACCTTGGACTCATCTGTAGATGTGAACTTTTCAGGTTGTATCATATACATCTTTGTTTAGTTCTCCATTTGGGAAAGCTATCTTCACATCTATTTGTCAGACTTCATAGTCCAAGTATGCTGTTATCGCAAGCATAATTCGAATAGACTTGAGCATTGCCACAGAAGAAAATGTCTCATCATAGTCAATATCATAACACTGACGATAACTCTTGACAACCAAACAGGCTTTATAGGTCTCCATCTTTTCATCTACACCCCTCTTCCTTTTGAAGACCCACTTACACCCTATAAATTTTATCCCTTCAGGTGGGTCAACTAATGTCCATACATTGTTGACCTTCATGGACTCCATCTTGAATTTTATGACTTTAAGCCATTTATCAGAGTCGGACCTCTGTATTGCATCCATATAGATGATCAGATTTTTATTATTTTCATCAAGTTCAACAGGATCTCTGTCCCAGACCAAAAAACCTAAATATCTATCGGGCTGATGCGATACTCTACCGGATCGCCTTAAGGATGTTTGTGTATTGGGTTCTGGATTTAGTCTCACCAAATTCAGTTCAGATTCAATCATTGATGTCGGCTCTTCTGCTTATCAAACTTCATCAAGCTCGATTTTAGAGGCACTTATTCCTTCACTAAAAATTTTTTTTTTCAAAAAGTGTGCCTTATTACTGACAAATACCTTTTGTTCAGCAGGCAGGTCAAAGTAATATCTTTTCATTTTCTTGGGGTATCCTATAAAATTATATTTATCGGACCTAGGACTGAGCTTATCAATTTGTAATCGTTTAACATAAGCCGAACATCCCCAGACCCTAAAGTAAGAGAGGTTGGGCCTATGCCCTGACCATGTCTCATATGGTGTCTTACTAACTGACTTACTCGGTATATTATTGAGCACAAGATAGACTGTTTCAAGTGTATATCCCTAAAAGAAGATTGACAGAGCTGGAAACCCTATCATGGACTGAACCATATCCAACAAGGTTCAATTCCTCCTTTCTGAGATGTCATTATGCTGTGGTGTCTCTGGAGGGGTCCATTGTGAGAAAATCTCATTCTCTCCTAGATATGTCAGAAATTCACTAGAAAGATATTCATCCCCTTGGTCAGACTAAAGAGTTTTAATACTCTTTTAGTTTATTTCTCTACTTCATTATAGAACCATTTGAATATTTCAAATGATTCGGACTTGTGTTTCATCAAATAGATGTACTCATACCTAGATAGATCGTCTGTGAACATAATGAAATAGCTATACCCTCCTCTGGCATATGTGCTCATGGGTCTACATACATTAGTATGTATCAGACCCAACACATCACTGGCTCGTTCATCTTTTTCAGTAAAATGTGACTTGATCATCTTTTCAAGCAAATAAGACTCATAGATAAGCAACGATTCATAATTGTCTTTATCAAGAAGTTCTTTTTGAGCTAACCTGTTCATCCTGTTCTTGTTGATATGACCTAGCCTACAATACCAAAGGTAGGCATCTGTGACATCATCTATTCTAAGATATTTATTTGAATTGTACATTATATTAGGCCTAAATACAATATAGATACCATTATTTAACTGTCCACGTAAAATTGTAACACCATTAAAAATGATATCACAAAAGATTTTCTTTATTCATATTTCATCATTAAACTTAGCCAAAAGGTCTACAAAAATAACATTCAAAAGAAAACTAGGACAGTAATGATACTCATTAAGAACAATGTACTGAGACTCGAATACAAGCTTGATGATTCCTAAAGCTAGAACTGAAATTGATCTTCCATCTCCAACGTTCAGGAATCTCTCATCTTCTCCAAATCTCCTACTGACCTGAAGACCCTGTAATGAATTGCAAATATGAATAGGACTTCCAGTATCCAATACCCAAGTCATTGTATCAATAAGAGAGAAGTTACAAGGTGTTATCACATAAGTATCTTATCCAGTAACTGACTGCTGCTTCTTTTTTGGCCTGTTCGGGTCAAAGGAAGCTTTATACTGAGCATGGCTCCTCTTCCAAGGACCCTGCTTCTTGCAAAAGAAGCACTCTGCCTGACTTTGATCAGTCTTTAACTTAGGTTTCTCAGACTGACTCTCAGTACTTGGCACCTTCTTATTCTTTTTCTTTTTCTCTTTTTTAAAGAGACTATGACTATCCGAAGAAGATCCTCCTACTAAATTCATCGTCTCCTTATGGAGCTGGTGATCTTTCTCAAAAGTCTATAGCAACCCCGATAGGCTGTGATAGTTGACTACATGCTTCGTCATTCTAAAATGACTAAAGAACGGTAAGTAGGACTTGGGTAGTGAGTTCAGAATCGCATCCTTTTCCAGCTGTTCATGTAAAAAAAAATTGAGTTTGCTCAATTTTTTAATCTGTTCAATCATGTACAATACATGATCGATAACAGATGCACCCTCCCTCATTCAGACATTGAAAATGATGCAACTAGTATTGTACCGCTCAACATCGTTAGGAGTACTAAAGGAATTCCTTAACATTTGAAGTATTTTCTCTAGTTGAGCCTCTTCAAATTTTTGACTAAACTCATCATTCATGGAGGCCCACATAATACAATGAACCGTGGTGCGGTCGTTGAGCCACTTCAAATAAGTTCTCGAACAGCACCTCGAACATTGGGAGCAGGCTCTTCAGGTGCCGGATCTGTTATCACATAAAGGATTTGCTTGTGCTCCCGGACTATTTTTAACTTTCGATATCAGTTATCAAAATTCAGTCCGATTAGCTTCTCACTATCCAATAGTGATCGGAGCGATAAGTTTAAAGCCATATCTACACATGTAAGTACCATAAAACCTAATTAGTATATGAATTTATTAATCTCAAAGGCTTGAAATTTAGTCTAAAGATCCATCTACTATTTTATACGAATTGGTAGCCTCTACCTCCAATTTGAAAAATTATCTTACATTCTTAGCAGGTACTAGATTCCACACAGACTACATATAGGCCCGAGGATGGCTCGATCAACTCATATGTACCTATGGGCAGGTTCTCAATCAATTATTTTTCCAAACAACTTTTAGTATTTAATTTAGCCCCAGATTTCATTTCAGTAGGTGATGGACCTCCACTGAATGTTTCGGTTAAGTCAATGTTGAAAAATATGTTTCAAAGCCAATCGTTAGACAATTATGCTCATCTTGTAAATTATATATAAATTTTTATTATAAATTATCTATTTTTGAACTCTTGTCTTGTAATGAAGTCCTTAGGATAATAATTAATCGATAAAGGAGGATTTGTCATTAAGTCTTTAAAAATGTTCGCAACCAAATGATATGTTATTAATAGGAAGATAGCATTATCGAGTATAGATCGTTGCGTGCCATATGAGTTGGTTGTCTTCTTAACCAAAGAGTGTGGAGACACTGTTATGGCATGCAGATGGAATGTAAGAGTATATTTGCATCGAATATGACCATGTGTCGAGCACTCTACTGTCAAGAGTAGCTCGTGAAGGGTATGGATATGTATCCCTCTGATCTGAGATCACCATGATGACTTGTAAGTAACTCACTATACTTTAGTACCAGACCATCTGAATTTCTAACTCAGTGATAGTAGGCTACTGGGTGCAGTCAAGTACTTATCAAGTCAGTGTATGAGTCAAGACGGAATTGACCCCTCTGAATTAGTAGGAGAAATAAATCAGTGTATTTCAATTCAGTAAAACTTTGGCTAGGATAATCTATGAGATGGAATTGAAAGTTGAAATATAATGTGATCGATTAAATTAGGGTTGATAGTAAAATTCTAGGTCACCTTGAGTATTTATGTCAAAGGGATGAATTATACAGTAACCATACACCAGTCGGTTCTAGAAGGTTGCTTTGCAATACTTCGACCTATTCGATCGTCGGGTCATCATTGCTAGATGGTTACATCGATTGGTATAGAAAATTATTCCTATGCTACCAGTTTAGGTTCGAACCTATGGGGTCACACGCATTAGAAGATTTGGTCAGATCTGATGGCTAAAGAGTCTAATTGGATTGTGACTCTGGTGAAGAATCCTACTCGGACTAGGACTCTGGAAAAGAGTCCCACAGGGACTGAGACTACTATTTTTGAAGAATTAATTAGTAATTAGATTACTATTTGACTCAATTTGATTGAGCAAAGAGCTTTGGATCAAGTCTAATTGAATTAGATTCAGTTTAACTCTGATTGGGTTTGATATGATCGAGTCTGATTACAAAAAAAAAATTGATCCTCATTCGATTAGAGTTTTGACTCGGCTAATTTTTAATTGTATAAAGAATTTGATGAGATATTTAGATTTATATTTGGATTAGGTTCATTTCTATTAGTGGGTTCAATTCAAATTTGATTTGAATTAGAATTCAATTAGAAATGAAGAGTCCAAGTCAAACTAGGACTTTATCCTTATCTCCTATGCCACTCTTGAACCCATGCCAATTTCTCCACACCTAATTGGATTTGGGTTGCAATTTTTGGTGTCATGATAGAGGGTCCAATAAGAGTGGGCAACAATAGTTGATGAGTCATAATATTATCTCTTGCCAAATTCGAATGCGATCTGAATTAGAGATAAAAGGTAAACTAGGAAAGGAATTTTTTGTATATAAAATATTATTGATACCATATTAATTTTTTCTTTATTTGTCAATCCTTTGGTCTATAAGACTCCAAAATCCTTCTCCACATCTTAATAATTTTTTTGGAATTTGTTGGAATGCCAAAAGAAGGTTTTGGCATTAACTCTTGGTGCCCTTCCTTGAAAAACCCTAATTCCTAGTCTATGAAAAGGGGTCCTCTCTCTTGGATGTCTTATGATCAATCCCTTGCTGGTTTTTGTTTTTAGAGCCTCTTCTCCTTCTTCTCTATTCCTCCTCTTGATCCTCTCTTGCTTTGGAGTGTCTAAGGTACTTGAAGAAGAAGGAACAAATCAGCTGTCGAAGTTGCATGCAGGCTAGCACCTCTAAGCCCCTGATCTGCACCTGTCTTCATGTGGATATTCCTGTAGAGGCTGTTAAGTTCTGGGTCATGCAATGAAAGACTAAATTTCAAAATTTTATGAAATCCAATATACCCAAAAACCAAAAGCCTAGGATCTCTCCTGGTGTATTCAATCAAACATATATGCCTATAAGTGAGGTTTAGATATGAAACCTTAGGTTGGTGAAGAATGGAAGAAGCCGGTATCCTTTTTCTTCCATAAGGTATCCAAATATTTGCCCTCCAACAGGTGATCCACACGAAATCAAGATCAAGAAAATGCTCCGACAGAACCTTGCCTTATCAAATTCTCCTTTCGAGAATAATCTTGCCTTGCTAGGACCAATCCTCAGCACTCCTTCACCAATTCTCTCTTAAATGGCCTAAACCCCTCTCTTAGCTATTCAAAAGGATGTTCCTAAATCTTTATCCTAATGAAAGACTCTTTGTCTTGAAGTCTAAGACATTGTCTTAAAGAAGACCCCTTGTCTTAAAACTACAAGATCTTGTCTTAACAAGAAAAGGAAGAAACTTTATCGGACTTTTGATTGATCTTTATCCAAACCAAAGGGGGATATTTATAACATACGAATAGATGCTAATATGTTTATTTATAAAAATTTTGAATCTAATTATTAACGTATCAAATACATCCTTTAATCAGAAAGATCGTTGTTACGCATTATGAATCCATACGACGTTTAAGCGTTGTATGACTTCTTTTCAAAATCGGACTCCCTTATAGTTGTTTGGTCAGGTCAAACCTGATCCAAGCAAGCCAAATCCCACACCATAATTTGATTAAGGCCTTGGATTTAATTTAAAACCCAAGGAGAGAATTGATACGTGAAAAGTCACGAAGAAGTTTTCAGCCTTCTAGAATTGGCGCCACCAAGACCCCATCTTGGCCCTCCAAATGTGTTTTGACTTAGTCAAATCACTCAACCAAAGGTGAGGATTAAATCTTGACCCTCTAATCCTTATCCCAAAAAGGTGATTAATGTACAGAAGGACTCTTAGCCCATTTGCACACCAAAATTAAGTGCCGTGCGCGATACCCATGCGCCAAACATTATCCACTTTATCTCCATGCCAATTTGGTATTTCAATTCCATTAAAATTCTTCAAAAATGGCATGAAACAAGATAAAGGAGAGAAGTTAATTGACATCAAAAATTATGATTAGATCCTTCCATGAGAAGGACTCTAATCCTCTCACACGTAACAAGTCTTCATGCGCTAAAACCCAAACGCGTGACCCGATTTCCATGCCCCATAAGCCATAGATTTTAATCTTATTAAAATCCCATAAAAATAGGAATTTAACCTCAACAAACAAGGATTAAAAGGGCATAGATATTCGGACTAAAATCCATTTAGAGAAGAAATTCATGTACGTGCACAATTCTTACGCCAAACAATGTGGCGCCTTACACCAAGAGTCCTACCAACTTGGGACTCTTGATAAATGATGTTAAAATCATGAAAAATTTTCTAATTAAGGCTTATTAAAATAGGAACTAAGCAAATTAAGTCCCACTTAATTTTGGTTGATTTATTGACAAGGTTTCAAACCCAAATAGATTAGGTTAGGAGTTTGGGTTAGCCAACAAGTGCTAGCTTATCAAGTAGGCACCCAATCTGGATCCAATATCCCATAATTAAATCAAATAAAATTTTTGACTGATTTTTTGATGTGTGTAACCCTTTGTGTTTTACATCTAGCCAATAGTAGGTCTAGATTTATGTTGACCCAAATTGATTAGAGTCCATCTAATCGAATTAGATCAAACCGATGCATATCTAAGTTGTCAAATTAGAACCCTTCCTAATTGACTCATGAATTAAACTCTTTAATTCATGAAAACATACAAGATATGATTGATGCCTTACAATATGTCATGCCTACTCAGAAGATATAAAATTTTTTGATGAAAATATCAAAAATATCCTTCAGTGGTGAGTTATCATGCAATTCAATCCTTCGATCATCCAGTATCCTGAATATGATTATGGATATGAAACCAAGTCAAAACTAATTTAATATTCATATTTCTTTCGATCATAAGATGATAATTTGATTAATAAAATATTTAAAAAAATTTTAATTTTTATTTTGCTTTGATCAAAGTCTTCTTGAGTCATCTCTCGATCGGAACAAGTAGGATGTGATCTCTTTTTACTAGGAGTGATCGATTCCATATTGACCTACTCATAACCTCCATACATAATCCATCATATCTAGAACACCCCATACATGACTAAGTCATGAATGAGTATGAACCAAAACTATGATTTTATATACATAAAGTACCATGGTGGTCTCAAGTCTAAGGACCACATGCACTATCCCCACTAGAGAAACATCTTTTGACATTAGAATTCCATAAGATGTTTCTCATGTTGGATCAATTCAGTGAACTCATTCTCTAATGAGCACCCACATCTTTGTATTAGTGTCTCACACAAGTAGCTTATGAGATCAGCTACCCTCTCTACCGAGCATACATAGGATATGCTAGTTCTTTCAAAACATCGATCTCCAACTCAATGTCCCTGTAACTAGGAATGTTCTAGATCAAGGTTTTAGGGTTTTGGATCTCATAGGTATGATCTCATCGTAACCCTAAAACCAGTACCCTGATCTATAGGGTTCATTATAATCTTAATTAAAAATATAAGATGTAGCACATGATGAAAAAAATACTTTTTATTAATATAAAATATCATTTACACAAGTCTGAAAGATTACCAAAAAAATTCCTTATATACATAAGTCAATTGACTTGTAGGGCATATTCCTTTCCATGTCCCACTTGCACTAAAGCTAATCGCTCTTATATTTTAACCCCATGCAATCAAGGTGGTGATCGAACTGCTGCTGTGATAGAGCCTTAGTGAATGGATCTACTATGTTGTTCTTGGTATCTACTCGTTCAATGACTACATCTTGTCTTTCGACAATCTCACAAATGAGATGGAAGCACCTTAGAATGTGCTTGGATTTATGATGAGACTTTAGTTCCTTTACTTGAGCAACAGCTCCAGTATTATCACAGTAAAGTGATACTAGACTCTCAATCTTAGGAACAACACCTAATTCGGTGATGAACTTCTTCATCCAGACAGCTTCCTTGGTGGCTTCACTTGTAGCAATGTATTCTGTCTCAATGATTGAGTCAGCTACAGTCTGCTACTTGAAACTCTTCTAGCTCACTGCTCCACCATTTAGAGTAAAAACATATCTTGAAGTGGATTTGCTATCATTAGAGTCTGACTGAAAATTAGAATCAGAATACCCTTCCAGTTTTAAATCAGATCCCCCATAAACTAGAAAAATATCCTTAGTTTTTCTTAAATACTTAAAAATATTCTTCACTACCTTCCAATGATCCTCTCTTGGATCAGCTTAAAAATAACTAGCAATGCCTAAGGTACATGCAACATCAGGCCTGGTACATAGCATTATATACATTATTGATCCTACTGCCGAAACATAGGGAACATAACTCATTCTTTTTTTCTCTTCAAGTGTCTTAGGAGATATTTTCTTAGAGAGATATATGCTTTGACTCATGGGTAAGTAACCTCTCTTACTCCCATCCATGCTGAATCTTTTCAGTATAAGGTCTATGTACCTTGACTAGGATAAATCTAGCATCATTTTAGATATATTCCTATAGATCTTTATACCAAGTATAAAGGATGCTTCACCCAAGTCTTTCATGGAAAACTTAGATGATAGCCATAACTTGACCGATTGTAACATTGGGATATCATTCCCAATGAGAAGTATGTCATCCACATACAAAACTAAGAAGGCAATGGCTCTCTCACTAGTCTTCTTATATACACAAGGTTCATCCATACTTTTGATGAGGCCATATTCTTTGACTGTTATATCAAAATAGATATTCCAGCTCCTCGAGGCCTGTTTTAGTCCATAAATAAATTTCTTAAGCTTACATACTTAATTTGGTCTCTCACTTGAGACAAATCCTTCTGGTTGGGACATATAGACCTCTTCTTCAAGATAACCATTAAGAAAGGCGGTCTTTACGTCCATTTATCAGATTTCATAATCATGGTATGCAGCTATAGCAAACATAATCTGAATTTGAGAATGGCAACAGGTGAAAAAATTTCATCATAATCGATGCCCTATTTTTGTCTGAAACCATTAGCCACCAATTTGGCTTTGTAGGTTTCTACTTGGCCATCTGCTCCAATCCTTTTCTTATAGACCTATTTACATCCGATAGGGATAACACCCTCTGATGGATCAACCAAAGTCCATAATTGGTTGGTTTACATGGAATCTATTTCAGATTTCATAGCCTCTAGCCATTTGTCTGAGTCCCTACACATGACAGCTTCCATATAGGTCAAAGATTCATCATTTTCTATGATGTGGGCTTCATTATTCTCAATAACAAACTCATACCTCAAAGGTGCATTTCACACTCTATCTGACCTATGGAGAGGAGGTGTAACTTGTGGTTATACCTTATCAATAGGTACTTCTAGTTGAGGAATATTGTGTACTTCACTTTGAACTTCTTCAAGTTCAATATTTCTCCCACCGCTTCTTTCTAGGATAAATTCTTTTTCCATAAAAATAGTATATCTACTAACAAATATCTTTTGTTCAGTAGGGTGGTAAAAGAGGTATCCCATATTCTCTTTAGGATATTTTACAAATAGACATTTATCTGTCCTAATACTTAGCTTATGTTCAAAATTTCTTTTGACATATGCTGGACAACCCCATATCTTAAGATACTTAAGGTTAGGCTTCTTACCTCTCTATAACTCATATGGAGTGCTCGGCACAGATTTTGAAGCTATCTTATTTAAAATATATATGACAATTTCTAGAACATATCCCCAGAAAGAAATAGGTAAATCTGTAAGACACATCATAGACCGCACCATATCTAATAAAGTGCGATTCCTCCTTTCAGCTACACCATTCAATTGTGGTGTATAAGGAAGGGTCCATTTGGAGAGAATTTCTTTTTTCTTAAGATGGTTCAAGAATTCACTAGAAAGATATTCTTCTCCTTGATCTGATTGAAGAATTTTAATATACTTTTTAGTTTGTTTCTCAACCATACTTTGATACTCTTTAAATTTATCAAAAGCTTTGGATTTGTGTTTCATAAGATACACATATCCGAATCTGGATAAATCATCAGTGAACATTATAAAATAAGAGTATCCTCTTTTAGCTTCAGTTGTCATAGGACTACATAAATCTATATGTACAAGTCCTAATAACTCATTTGCCCTTTCTCCATGTCCACTAAATGGAGTTTTAGTCATTTTTCTCATAAGACAAGATTCACAAGTCCCTAATGATTCATAATCATAAGGTTCAAAGAATTTCTCTTTGTATAACTTGTTAATTCTTATCTCACTAATGTGATCAAGTTAGAAATGCCAAAGTAAAGTATTATTTATGTATTCTCTCTTACGTTTCTTATTTTCATCAACATGAAAAATATTGTCATTAAGAGAAAGAATCAGAAGATCATTATTAACAATGCCATAAAAGATATGCTCATTAGAAAAAGAAATAGAGCATCTAGTGCCCTTTCCATTTATTTCAAAATCTTGTTGTAATAACAACGATAAAGAAATAATATTTCTAATGATCTTAGGCATATAATAATAATTCTCTAACTCTAAGATCTTTCCACAGGGTAACTTCAACATATAAATCCCCACAGCTTCTACTTGAATGGACTCTCCTCCAACGCCGTAGAGCTCGAAGTCACCCTTCTTCAAAACTCTAAGATTCTGCAGCTCCTGCAATGACTTGCATGCATGAGAACCGTAGGTGGTATCCAATACCCAAGAGTCTGAATTAGGAGAACTTAATGATAGAATTGTATGTATCTTATACATACCTTTTGGTGCATTGCTTGCACCTGTCTTTACAGATGCAAGATAAACCTTGCAATTCTTTTTTCAGTGTCCTGCCTTACCACAGTGAAAGCAGGTACCCTACTCAGAAGCTTTCTTTCCCTTCTTCCTTTTCATGACACCACCTCTAGGGTTCAGCTTCCTTTTTGAACCCTTCATGCCTGATTTATTCTTAGAGGTCTTACCCATAAGAAGAACTGGAGCTTTATTCTTTTTAATATGGCTCTCTGCTATTTTGAGCATATTCTATAGCTCAGACAATGAAGCACTCAATTTGTTCATATGAAAATTGATCACAAACTGAAAAACTAATTCTGAAAGTGATTGCAGGATCAAATCCTGACTCAACTCTCCATCCATCACAAAACCTAATTGACCCAATCTGGTGATCAAGTCAATGACCTTAAGTATATGGTCTTGCACATATGATCTTTTTGTCATTCGAGCATGAAATAATTGCTTGGATATCTTATACCTTGCAGTTGTACTCTGCTCTTCATACAACTCTTTTAGATTGAGGAGTATGGAGTGAGTATCCATGCTCTCATGCTACCTCTGTAGATCATTACTCATAGAGGCAAGTATGATGCATTTGACAGTAAGGGAATCATTTTGTCACATCTTGTATATGGCTACTTCATCCTCAATAGCATCATCTCCTAACGGCCCTGGGTCTGGGGTGTCAAGGATATAGGAGATCTTCTCTTGTGTGAGTATATTTTTTAAATTTCTTAGCCAGTCAATATAATTTGGATCGATCAACTTATTTGCATCCAAGATGCCTCTCAGTGATAATGAAGATGCCATTTTAATCTACAATAAATAAAGAACATAACATAAGCGATCGACCTATGATGACAAGCATAATTATATAAGGTCTTGTATTTAATAGTGTCTTCTACTATTTTATCAAACACCATAGCCCTCACTATGATGAACGGGATACTATAGAGTTATCCAAGTGGGGTTGAGATCTTAATTCCTTGTAAGAGCCTTGTGGTTACACAACAAATCTTAACGAGTTCGTAGGTAGAAAATCCTTTCAAATTGCAACTCATGCAATTCTCAAGTCTATCCTGGCCTCTAAAATATTAATAGTCTTGTAGTCGTACAACAAACTATAATATTCTAGTTAAGTATGACTCTTCATTTTTATACAGTCAAAAATGAATATAACTTCTCTTGTGGTAACACAACAAAATAGTATATCCAAAATTACCGTAAGCATCTTGTATGCACAGGGCTACATTATATCAGTCCCTACAGCAAGCCTTGTAGTTACACAATAAACCTGCTATGATTCTTGATATAATATTGACCTAGCATGAAGGAAGGCCCTTTAGTAGTTTTTTTTAATATTAACCAATTCAAATTCAATATTTGAATTAATACAATTGGCCAAAAAAGTGTAAAAATAAGTTTGGTGGGAGTCCTCCCATTACTTTTCTAGACACCAACAAAGTTGGCCAGACCAGCGAATGGAACCAATTAAATAACCATCGTACTTAAAAATACTCCAAGACACCAAAGGATTAATCATTTCAAGAATCGACAAGCTTGATTGTTGTTATTACTACTGACTTAATATAATTTTTATGAGGGCTTGGACTAGTCTCATGCACATTCTAATAAAAAGCATATAACATATAACAAAGATGATAAACTACATGCTTCAAACAATCAGATTATAACTATTTGAATACTAGGCTACTTAGAGTTCAATTTTAACATATCATATATGTACTACATAACCATCTCATGACTATAGCATATGATCGATCCATCATAAAATATTATGTTCAAACATAATATTTGTTACTTCATCATTCTAGGACAACTATCTCCCACATAGTGGACATCCACCATTATGTCTGGACAACCTTACAGAATGATGAATAACAAAATTTGATCATCAATAAATATCACATCTGATTGAATCGACCAAAGGTGGCTCTGATACCACTGTTAAGTTTCGGATCATGCAACGGAAGATTGAATTTCAAAATTTTATAAAATCCAATAAATTCGAAAATCAAAATCCTAGGATCTCCCCTGGTGTATTCAATCAAACATATATGCCTATAAGTGAGGTTTAGATATGAAACCTTAGGTCAGTGAAGAATGGAAGAAGCTAGTATCTTTTCTTTTCCACGAGGCACCCAAATGTTTGCCCTGCAACAGGTGATCCATACAAATCAGGATCAAGAAAATGCTCCGGCAGAACCTTGCCTTATCAAATTCTCCTCCCGAGAACTATCTTGCCTTGCTAGGATCAATTTTCAGCACTCCTTCATCAATTCTCTCTTAAATAGCCTAAATCCCTCTCTTAGCCTATCAAAAGAATCTTCTTAAATCCTTGTCCTAATGAAAGACTCCTTGTCTTGAAGTCTAAGACCTTGTCTTAAAGAAGACCCCTTGTCTTAAAACTACAAGACTTTATCTTAATAAGGGAAGGAAGAAACTTTATCGGACTTCTGATTGATCTTTATCCAGACCAAAGGGAGGGTATTTATAATGTACGAATAGATGCTAATATGTCTATTCATAAAAGCTTTGAATCTGGTTATTAATGTATCAAATACATCCTTTAATCAGAAAGATCATTGTTACGCGTTATGAATCTATACAACGTTTAAGCGTCATATGACTTCTTTTCAATAATCAGACTCCCTTATAGTTGTTTGACCAGGTCAAACCTAATCCAAGCCATCCAAATCTCATGTCATAATTCGATTAAGACCTTGAATTTAATTTAAAACTCCGAGAGAGAATTGATATGTGAAAAGTCACGAAGAAGTTTTCAGCCTTCTAGAATTGGCACCACCAAGACCCCATCTTGGCCCTCAAAATATGTTTTGACTTGGTCAAATCACTCAACCAAAGGTGAGAATTAAATCTTGGCCTTCTAATCCTTATCCCAAAAAGGTGATTAACATGCAGAAGGACTCTTAGCCCATCTGCATGCCAAAATTAAGTGCCGTGCGCCATACCCATACGCCAAACATTATCCACTTTATCTCCATGCCAATTTGGTATTTCAATCTTATTAAAATTCTTTAAAAATGGGGTGTAATAAGATAAAGGAGAGAAGTTAATTGGCATCAAAAATTAGGATTAGATCCTTCCATGAGAAGGACTCTAATCCTCTCACACGTAACAAGTCTTCATGCGCTAAAACCCAAATGCATGACCTAATTTCCACACCCCATAAGCCATAGATTTTAATCTTATTAAAATCCTATAAAATTAGGCATTGAACCTCATCAAATAAGAATTAAAATAGAATAAAAATTCAGACTAAAATCTTTGGAGAAGGAATTCTTGTACGTGCATAATTCTTACGCCAAACAATATGGCGCCTTACCCCAAGAGTCCTACCAACTTGGGACTCTTGATAAATGATGTTAAAATCATGAAAAAATTCTCAATGAAGGCTGATTAAAATAGGCACTAACCAAATTAAGTCTCACTTAATTTTAGTTAATTTATTGATAAGGTTTCAAATCTAAATAGATTAGATTAGGAGTTTGGGTTAGCCAACAAGTGCGAGCTTGTCAATTAGGCACCCAATCTGGATCCAATATCCCATAATTAAATAAAATATACTCCTTGACTGATTTTTTGATGTGTGTAACCCTTTGGGTTCTACATCTAGCCAATAGTAGGTCTGAATTTATGTTAACCCAAATTGATTAGAGTCCATCTAATCGAATTAGATCAAACCGATGCATATCCAAGTTGTCAAATTACAACTCTTCCTAATTGACTCATGAATTGAACTCTTTAATTCATGAAAACCTACAAGATATGATTGATGTCTAGCAACATGTCATGCCTACCTAAGAGATGTAGAATTTTTTGATGAAAATATCAAAAATATCCTTCAGTGGTGAGTTATCATGCAATTCAATCCTTCGATTATCCAGCATCTCGAATATGATTATGGATATGGAACCAAGTCAAAATCAATTTCATATTCATATTTCTCTCGATCATAAGATGATGATTCAATTAATGAAATATCAGAAATCTTTTTTAATTTTTTTTTTGTTTTGATCAAAGTCTTCTTGAATCATCTCTCGATCGAAACAAGTAGGATATGATCTCCTTTTACTAGGAGTGCCGATTCTATGTTGACCTACTCATAACCTCCATACATAATCCACCATATCCAGAATATCCCATACATGACTAAGTTATGAATGAGTATGAACCAAAATTATGGTTTTATATGCATAAGGTACCATGGTGGTCTTAGGTCTAAGATCTACATGCACAACCCCCACTAGAGAAACATCTTTTGACATTAAGATTCCATAAGATGTTTCTCATGTTGAATCAATTCAGTGAACTCATTCTCTAATGAGCACCCACACTCTTGTATTAGTGTCTCACACAAGTAGCTTATAAGATCAGCTACCCTCTCTACGGAGCATACATAAGATGTGCTAGTTCTTCCGGAACATCGATCCCTGACTCAATATCCCTATAACTAGGAATGTTCTAGATCAAGGTTTTAGGATTTTAGATCTCATAGGTATAATCTCATCATAACCCTAAAACCAATGCCCTGATACATGAGGTTCATCATAATCTTAATTAAAAACATAAGATACAGCACATAATGAAAAAAAATATCTTTTATTAATATAAAATGTCATTTACATAAGTCTGGAAGATTAAAAAAAAATCCTTATATAGATAAGTCGATTGACTTGTAGGAAATATTTCTTTCAGAGGTCAGACGACTCTGTATGGCAACAAGCACCATAGGAATACCTTCTCCAACTGTTGGACTAGAGGAGATCAAGATCAAATTTGTTTGGTAACGATCTCTAACTTGTTTTGATTCCTATTCCTATGGTAGATCTAATAGTTAGATCTAGAATTTCAGCATTGATTAGATCGATGTGATTTTTATTTTCAAATCTAAAGTACATATTTTTATATCAAAGATCATGATGTGATAGTCTAAGATAGGATCTTATGCATGTGATTAGGATTAAATTATTTAATCTTTTATTTCTGCTGCATAAAATTTTTAAATTGTATGAACTGTACTACCACATATTTTCTTCAACTAGTATCAGAGTCAGATTATTTTGATATGAATTAATATGACTTTAGATCTGATTTTTTTTATTTGATTTAATTATTTATAATTTAGATTATATCTAAATTAGTTTATTTTTAGATCTAATTATCATCTATTTAGATTAGATATTCTGAGTAGCAAAGTACTCAAATTGGGTAATCACCAAGCCGTCCGATCATAGGAGCAAGTAGAAATTCATGACCCTCTCCTCCCATTTAATGAGGTGCACTTCATGGTGTATAGGGGTGCTACTGTGAGGTTCCATAAAGAAAAAAATGAAAAGAGAAAACTTACATTCTTGCAAAATCCTAGATCTTGAAATCTCATGTGTTGTTATATGTGATGCAATTGCGAAGAAACTAATTACATCTAATCTTGATTAATCAAAATTATTTTGATTTAAAATCATAAAAATTTAGATTTGAGCTAAAAGATTTTATGATTTGATGTAAAAAATTTACATAAAAATATTATTTTCAAAATCTTAACCATGTTGATGCAAAACTTAATTAAGAATTAAGTGTTAAACCCAATAGATCTAGAATTGTGATTTAGATCTAATGACATTATATAAAACATGGGGCATTGGTTAGCTCAAATCAAGTCCTCTTTAATTGGGTTAGACCTAAAGTTAGAATCAAAGAATTGATTGACCATATAGAGAAATTGATTAAGTCTAACCAAATATTGAATTAGATTAATCAGGATTTCAATAATACAATAGTGGTAGATGGTCAAGTCCATATCTTTGATTAGATCAAATGGATCTTGATTGTGGCTTAGTGGTTAAACCCGAATCATTAGGTTGGTCAAATTGAAACTAGTTAATCAATTGGTGTCTAAGGTAAGTTTGGCATTTCGACCGATGATTTTTAATTGAGAGTGGCTTATCTGGCTATTTCGATGGTGTCTAAGGCATGCTTAGCAAACCCTTCCATCGATTTCACTTACCTGACCAATTTGGTGAACTAGATTTTGATTAGATCGCTAAGTGATTCAAGTTAGACCATGCCATTAAGGTTGATCAGTATGATCGATCTAGGTGTCAGTTTAATCAGCATGACCTAACCCGATTCAGTGACTTGGTGAAGTCAGTGAGAGGTTGTGGTCTACTGATTGACTTTTCTTTTCTCTTTTTCTCTAAACTAATTAAATCCTCTAAATTATTAGATTCCTAAAATGAGCTAGTTATGATGATAACTAGATCATAGCCTCCCATTAAGGTGAATGATAATGGATCCATTATTTATGATTGACATTGCAGGTGCCATCCGTCCGGTGTTCATTCTGAATGATGAAATTATCATTTATCATATGATGGCTCTATTGAACTATCTGATGATGGTTGGATTGATCGAGCCATCCTCAGGTCTAATCACTCATTGGTTAGAATCACTGAGTAGATTTATGTTAATGATTTGACCTAAATGAAACTTTCAGTGGAGGCCCATCACCTACTGAAATAAAATTTGGGGCTAAATTAAATAATAAAAGTTATTTGAAGAAATAATTGATTGAGAACCTATCCACAGATACATATGGGTTGACCGAGCCATCCTCGGGCCTATATGTAGTTTGTGTAGATTCTAGTACCCACTAAGAAATTGAAAGAATAATGCCCTACAAGCTAATCACATATGGGATGCGGTAGAGTGTTTATTGTAATTTATCTTCTAGACTTATATAATTGACATTTATGATTAATAAAATGAGGTATTTTTGTTTCATTATATATTGCATCTTATTTATTTTAAGATTATAATGAACCCCATAGGTTTAGACAATGATTTTAAGGCCGTGATGAGATCATGCTAGTGAGATCTAATTTCTTGATAGCCCTAACCTAAAACATTCCTAATCATTGGTATATTGAGTCGGGAATCAATAATACTGGTAATACTGGCATGTCCTATGTATGCTCAGAAATGAGGGTGGTTGATCTCACAACCACTTGTGTGGTGACACTAATACAAGGATATGGGTGCTCATTAGAGAATGAGTTTACTGAATTGACCTACAAGAGAATATCAGATAGAGTCTTATTTACATGTCAACTGATGTTTCTCTAATGGGAGTTGTGTTTGTGATCCTTAGATCTGAGATTACCATGGTACTTTGTGTGCTTGGATCCATATTTTGGTTGACTACCTAACTTGATTCTCTGATCTTTGTGTGGGATATTCTGGATATGTTGAAGAGTGCATGGAGATTGTGAGTGATTGATAAGGGATCAGTCACTCCTAATAAGGAGAGTGAACATCCTATGTGATCTCATAGATCGTTGATTTGGAAGTCTTTGGCCAAAGCAATGTGATAATTAGAAAAAAATTTTTAATATATCATCAACTAAATTATCACCTTCTGATTGAGATATATAATGATAAGTGATTGAATTTGATATATTTTTATATCCACAGCTTATCTGAGATATTGTTTGACTAAAAGATTGAATTACACGAAAACTTACCACTGAAGGGTATTTTGATAATTGTTTATCAAAATTTTAAATCTTTTGGATAGTCATGATATGTTACTAGACGTCAATCATGACTTATGAGCTCATCATAATTAAAAAAAATTAATTTTGAAATCAATTTGGAAGAGTTCAAGTTGATTGGGACTCTTCGGGTGACCTAATCTCATCGGATTAGGATTACGTCGAAAATTTGGATCTACTGCTGGCTAGATTTGGAATCAATGAGTTGCATACTTTGAGATTTTAGCTTTGATCTAATCTAATTAGAGTTTAATATAAATTATATGGGTTAATTTGATATGCTAGCATATTGTATTAACCCAAGTTCCCAAATTGGTTTAGTTCAAAGTGTTTGAGCTAATCTAGACTAGTTGCCTTTGACCTAATGGGATTGAGTCAATTTAAATTGGAACATTATCCATCTTGAACTAGTTTTAAGTAGAGAAGGACTCCTCTACACCCATTAGAACCCATAGAAAAAAATAAATGCCGCCCCCCTTATTTTGGCATGTGAAATGAAGAGTCCTTCTTAAAGAAGGCTCTAAATTTTTATGCATTGCCATAATTTTCCAACCAAATCTCCTATGTTTTGATGCCTAAATTAAATAATTTTTTTATGAAACATAGACAAGAAAGAGTCCTTCTACTGCAACTATTTCAATCACCAAAAATTTACTCAGTGAAATTATTCTGCATGTGAGAAGTTGGAGCGCCAAAGGTTGGCACCCCTTCATCCATTGTGACATCCCTTGGTCCCCTATTTATAGGGGATGCCTCACATAGTTTCATGTTGAGATTTTTAGCTAAAATCAAAGAGGAGGGATGTGATAAACATAAGAAAAAATTTAGAAAAGTTTTGAGAGAAAAAAAAGAAAAATTGAGTGGCAAAAGTTGCAAGAAGGGTGGTGAGATTTTCAGCAAGTGTTGCTCGAGTGCCCTAGGGTTTGGTTTTTTCATAAGTTAGAGCCAAAAATCAAATCCTAGATTATATGACATCTGAAGAGTTCTTCCTAGTGTCATTTTGGTGGTAAGATCGAAAGCAACTAGGCTTTGACGCGATCATGATGCAAGTTCGAAGCTAGAGTGTTCTTGAAAAGATAAGGCTACGACAGCACACCGATTGGGAAGGACCTTGGCCAACTTCTATGTGGATCACCATTGGAGGAGTTCTATCCTGGAGTCTTGTGGAGAACACCAACATTCTATTTTTTCATTTGGTGAAAGTATAAAATTTTATCCCTATGCATGCTTGGTTTTTCTTTGATCGATATCGGCAAGGTGATTCTAGGATTAGGATTCTGGCTCTGTAGTTTTATGTGATAGAACTACTAATTTGTATAATTTTAAAATTTTTAAAAATTACTTTTTACTGCATGACTGAAATCCAACAGTGGTATAAGAGCCACCCCTGTCTGATTCGATCAAACAAGTATAATTTAGTAGAATAGAGTCATTCTTGTTCATTTCCTGCCAAAAATATAGTATTATTTTTAGCATCAATTCTTCAAACTCAAAAAATATTTTTGACTTTTGTGAACCATGATTCTAAATTTTAATTATTAAAATTATAAATTTATGTAATCCAAAATTTTATTATCATGATAGCATGATGCTTAAATCGATGTATAGTGAATAAAGGTGTTATGCCTACCTAATTAGATTAGGGTTTGTTATACTATATGAATTTGTTAGTCATATGTTATGACTTCGATTGCATCCTTATATGATTTTTGGTATGATAATGTGATTGCTATTATAAATAGTTGAAGCATGCAAATTTGCATAATTTGTAGTGTACATTTTATGCGCTTATAGTTAGGATGTGCCGAGATCAGTTTAAAGTTCCTCATTGAATTATATTAAATTGTAATATCGAGATTCACTTTTTAATCAAAAGTCAAATTCTTAAGATCAATTGGTATCGAAGAAAGTGTGAATGGTGGTTTTTTAATTAGGTCCGTATGCTAGTCTAGCCAACTCTATTGGTGTCTAGAAAAGCTACGGGGAGCCTCCCACTACTTGGCCAATATGGTCTTGTTAAATTTCAGACTTAGATTGATTAGTGATGTAGACATTACAAGGGCCTTCCTTCAAACTTGATCGATAGAGTATGTCAAGATCTTAGTGAGCTTGTTGTGCTATCCACAAGGCTTACTATAGAAATTGACATAATGTTGATCAAGTGTATATTGATGCTTATGGCATATTTGAATAGTGTTACTTTGTTGTGCTATCCACAAAGGTAGCATTGTTTAAGTATAATCATATGGGATTGAATAGTCAACTTAACTAGAACACTATAGTTTGTTGTTCTATCCACAAGACTATATGTGATCTAGATGTCAGAAAAAAGATGTTGAGAATTGTAAAGGAACAATTGGTAAAGAGTTACCAACTCTTAAACTCATGAATGCTTGTTGTGCTATCCACAAGATGTTTATGAGGAATAGAGATCTCAATCTCACTAAGAAATATTTGAATATTTCTCAATTTTTATATTTGAGAGGTATGAAGTTCGATAAAATAGTGAGAAATACAATTAGATAAAAGTCCTAGTCTAATTGTGTATGTCATCATGAGTTGTCCACTTATATTATATTTTTATTATTGTAGATTAACTACACTCATGGCATCCTCACTTTCACTTATAGATATCCTACATACAAATAAGTTGACTGGACCCAACTATGTCGACTGGTTAAGAAACTTGAGAATTATTTTCACTCAGGAGAAAATCTCTTACATTCTAGATACATCTGCTCTAGATTCTCTTGAGAAAGATACTTTTGAGGAGCATAAGCCGCATATAAGATGTGGAAAGATGATAGTGTGACTGTCAAATGCATCATGCTTGCCTCCTTGAGCAACGAGCTCCAGAGGCAGCATGAGGACATGGACGTTCTCTCTATTCTCCTTAATCTTAAGGAGTTATATGGAGAACAAAGTCGAACTACTTGATATGAGATATCAAAGCAGTTGTTCCATACCCGTATGACTAAAGGCACCTCCGTGCAAACTCATGTCCTAAAGATTATTGATTTGATCACTCGTCTAGGACAGCTGAGTTTTGCCATGGATGGTGAACTGAGTCAAGATTTGATCCTGCAGTCTCTTTCTGACTCTTTTTCTTAGTTTGTTATTAATTATCATATGAACAAACTAAACATCAGCTTGTCAGAACTGCTGAACATGCTGAAAACAGCAGAGAGCTATTTCAAGGATGAAAAGACTCAAGTCCTTCATGTTGATAAGATCAGCAAGAAGAAGGCAAAGAAGGGTTCTAAAAAATAGATAAACCCTAAGGCTGGCATCTTCAAGAAGAAGGAGAAGAAGTTCTTCGCTAAAGGTACTTGTTATCATTGTGGCAAGAAGGGCCACTGGAAGAGAAATTACAAGAATTACCTTGCAATCATGAAACCGACAAATATTGCTAAAGGTTTGTATATGATACAAACTAATTTATCATTAAGTACTTTATTTTCAGATTCTTGGGTATTGGATACTGCCTGTGGTTCACACATTTGCAAATCATTGTAGGGTCTACAGAAAAAAATCTGAATAAAGGTGACTTCGAGCTGTTCAGCGCTAGTGGAGAGTCCATTCAGGCCGAAGTAGTTGGAACCAGGGTTTTGAAGTTGCCTTCAGACAAAATTTTAGAACTGAAGATCTGTTATTTTATTTCTGATATTATTAAAAATATTATGTTTATACCATTGTTATTGGAACAAAGTTTTGAAATAATTGTAAAGAATAATGATTGTTCTATTTATTTTTTTAATGAATATTATGGAAGTGCTTTTATTGATAATGGTCTTATGTTTCTTTCACTTAATGATAATGTACTTCATGTTGACAATATGAAGAAAAGAAAGAGAGAGGATGTGAATGTCACATACCTCTGGCACTACCGACTTGGCCATATAAATGAGCCAAGGATTAACAAGTTATTCAAAGATAATTTCTTTGATTCTTATGATGATGAATCATATAAAACTTGTGAATCTTGCCTCATGGAAAAAATGACCAAGACTTCATTTACTGGACATTGAGGAAGGGCAAGTGACATATTGAACCATGTACATACTGATGTATGTGGTCCAATATCGACTTAAGTCAGAGGTGGATACTCTTACTTCATCATGTTTACTGATGATAGATCTAGATTTGGATATATGTATTTAATAAAATATAAATCTGAAGTTTTTGACAAATTTAAAGAGTATCAAAAAATGGTTGAAAAACAAACTAGTAAAAGTATTAAAGCTCTTCGATCTAATCGAGGAGGAGAATAATTGTCTAGTGAGTTTCTCAATCATTTGAAATAAAATGGAATACTCTCTCAATGGACACCTCTTTATACTTCATAATTAAATAAAATTATAAAAAGAAGAATCGCACCTTATTAGATATGATGTGATCTATGATGTATTTTACAGATCTTTCGATATCTTTTTGAGGATATGTCCTCGAGGCTGCAGTGTATATCTTAAATAAAGTACCTTCAAAATCTATTTCTAGCACTCCATATAAAATATGAAAAAGAAAAAAATCCAATCTTAAGCATCTTAATGTTAGATGTGTGCCCTAGATGCCAGATTGGCTGACACATTCCTGTACAAATCTAAGGACAAATATATAATTTTGACTATAAATCAATAAATGGGTTATTCTTTTATCTTTTAATATTGTGTACATTGTGTCTGTGATACATCCTTTGAGTTAATAGGAATGTCATTTCATATTTTCAAGAGTTAAAAATTTAAGGCATGAATTTACATAACTAACTCATAAACAGCTTCTGACCATAGGATCATCACGAGGATGGTGATCGATCCGAAAGATTGGTGTACGATCGCTTTCTTAGGGTAGATATATCTTGAGTCTATGGTGTGGAGATACCGAAGTGAGAGTACAGGTATTCATTGAGAATGAGAGTACTGAGCATGACCATATCGAGCAGTCATAAGGAAGTCTATCTTCTCGTCGATGACTAGCTCGATACTGTAGTTGTGTGTCTAGTCCTTTGATCTGAGGTACATCGACAGTTCACCTTGAGTGTGTTATAGTTTGACTACACCATAACTTGGTCTCATAGCTATTTGGAATCCTGAGGTGTATGTTGGCTGTAGCATATTCATTGTAGGAACCAAATCGCACCAAGATGGGATCTATCAACCTCGGTAGATGAGAAGAGTAGTCCTATGATGATCGAAAGATCGAGTTCTTAAGCCTATGGCCATGGCAGAGTGAAATAATGAAAAAGAATTTTTCATTGGGGTTTCACATCGAACTCGAATCAATCGATTGATTCATATGACTGATGTTGGGTTTGACGAGTTCACCTTAACCCTAATTCAGTCGGGACTCATGATAGAGGAACTCAATCACACAGGTAGCTGCACCAAGAGGTTCATCTTCAGTTCTGATGGGTTGCCACCATATACTGCTAGGTGTCACTGGTGGATTTTGAGAGTAATTAGAATGATCTTGATGATCGATCATTCTAATTGTCTGAATTAGAAGAGTTCTGGTCCATCGAAAGGAGTTTCGATGATGTCGATGATGAGATCATGACATGTCTCATTACCATACAGAATTGAACCTAACTGGGTCACACTAATAAGGGTTAGGATCTGAATGTCATCAATTGGGCTAGCCCAATTGATTTGGATTAGATCCAATTAGGTTTAAGGAAATCGTGCTAGCACACAATTGAGCCTAACTTTCTCCTCGTGTAATCTTTTCTATCTCGATTGAGCCAAATGTGATTTGACTCACCCAGAGAACCTTGAGAAGGTTCTCTCAGTCCAAATGAAGCTCATCCAGCTCAGAAAAGGCTTGTCTTAATTCATGAGATAAATTTAAGATAAGCACATGCTAATTTCTGTCACTTGCCATTTTCATTTTAAGACATCTATCAAATATTGACATATGGATCTTAAACTGAAGGCCACTTGGCAAGAGGTTATTGAAGGATTTTTGTGGAGTATCCACATATCAAATCAGCATCAAATTAGGACCATAATCAAATTATGGTGTGAGGCCAATTGGATAAAGAGGATGCCCCAAGTGGATAAGGATGGAAGGTGGTTTGATCAACATGGATTCTTTGGTGCCAACATGATTGTGCTTATCCAATGTTGGTGCCAACTCTAGGAGAGAGGCTTGGGTTCTTATCTGATATGATCAGATGATATCACTCCATTAATCAAAATTTTTTCAAATTTATTAAAATTTTCTGATTGGTTGAATGATGTGGCACTGCGCAGCACAGCAGGGTCTATATAAACCCTGTCTGCGCCTAGGGTTTAAGTGATTGCACCAAACCCATCAAAGCTTCCACCCCCTTTCCTCTACTCCATATCCCATCTAAATTCCTCCCTCCCCTCTTCATGCCCAAGGAGTTGGGCATCCATCTGATGCAAGATCAAGGTGTGGTGATGCCTTGAACAGGAAGGCTGCAGGAGTTCTTTGATAAGCTGCTGCTCCAACTTTAGGAAGACTTTTGAAGATCTTCCTAATCAGATTTAGTTCTTATTTTTGGAGCAAAGATTTATGAGAAGAAGATGATCTAGGTTCTGCCTGAGTAGATACTGGTAGAGGCCAGACGATTGTGTGGCTAAATCAGAACCTCAGGCTTGCTACGATCATCTACAAGGTAATCAGATTACCCTTGAGGTATTTCATATTTCCTCATGCTTTTAGATTTATTTAGAATTAATATTAGATAATAAAATTAGATCTAAAGATTTATATCTAAAATAAATATAGGATAAAATTTTTTTAAATTATTCTACCCCAGATTTGATGAAATCTAGAAGATCCTACAAGGAAAAAGGTGATTTTTCATTCAACTAGTATCAGAGCCAGGTTAATGGCTCAGTTCAGATCTAATTTAGATCTGATTTTAATTTTAATTTATCTGATATTAAAAAATTTTAGATATCACATCAGATATGATAAGATCTAAAATTAAAATATTTAAAATTAAATCTGAAAAGATCTAACATGCATGAGATGCATAACTAGACTAGAAATAGTTTGATCTATGAATAGTCTTGTAAGTTTATATTTTAATGATATTAAAATATAATTTAAATCTAATTTATTCTTTAATTTTGATGATATAAATGTTATATATTTAGATCAAAAATAAAAAATAAAAATTTAGATAATACATAAGATTAATCTGTTGTATGCCTAGACTAGTTATAGAATTATTCTAGTAATAAATTTTATGTTGAATAGTTCAATTTAAATTTTATTTTTCAGATATTACATGTGAGGTATTAAATCTGAAAGCAAGTTAATTAGATCAATTTTTGATACATGAGATGTATGCAAAATATGTATTAGTTAGATCTTAAATTGTATATGTGATATATAAATTTAGATCTAACTAGTTTTATAGTTAAATTTATATTTTTGATTAAGGTGTTCCTCATGGCCGTCCAGTTATAAGAATAAAGTAGGATTTAAAAGCCCTCTCCTCTCATTCAATAGGTGTTCTTATGATGTGTAGGGGTGCTGCACGTTCATCCTTAATCAGAAATCAAAACTTACTTTTCTACAAAATCATAGATTCTGAAATCCTAGGATTTATTTTACATATTTTATTTATGAACCTAAGACTTAATTAATGAATTAAGCTTATGGAATTAAATTAGGTCTAAAATTAAAAATTTTAGATCTAAGATATTTTCATAAAATTAGGTTCGGACTTAGGTAGCTTAATTAGGTCTAGCAGTTGATCAAATCGAATCAACAGTTGGTTAGATGGGATCATGAAAGCTAATAATTGACCAGTCTAATAAGATTAAGTCTGAGTCAAGGTCGAATAACATTTAGATGTGACTCGATCAAGTTAAGACCTAATTTGACTCAGTGGTTAGAGCCTGGATTGTAGGCTAACCTAATTAATTTTGGTTCGATAATTTGGTGTCAAAGGTAAATTGGGCAGATGCGATCGACTGATTTTTAATTGGGAGCTACTCGACTCGAATGCATTCTTATCGAGTTAATGGCATATCCCTTCTATCGGTCTCACTTACCTGGCCATATGTGTCGATCCAGTTCTGATTAGAGGTGGCTAACAATTCGAGCTAACCCATACCACTAGATTAGTCATAATTGTTATGACTATGTCAAGCCAAGTTTAAAGAGACCTAAATCAAATCTTCTTAAGAAAATATTAAGTCTAGGTCTTCCACCATCGTGGATGTGCGGGCCCTTCCCGGGGTTGATTGTTCTCGACTGGATACAGTGGCTCAGTTGCACCGGAAAGATGCAACCATGTCCATTAGGTATTGGATGCTACGAATTAGAGGATGGGTTGGGCTCAATATTCTGGATACGGTGAGGGACCCAATCAGGAATCTAGTTCATGCAAATGGTGGGTTTGACTTAACTAAGGATTGGAGCAATATTTCGGGCATGGTGAGCTTCATGAATTAGAGTCCAAGTTTTGGGTGCACCATAATCAGAGAATCATTGGACAAGAGTTGTCCACTCATCGGTTGATCCATCACCCATAATGTTAGGTGAGGTGATGAGCCAGTCGGTGAGACCATACCACCCACTAGAAATCACTGATCACGGAGATTTTCATATCTCTACCAAGGGAGTATAGGGATCTGAGAAAATAGTGAGATTCTAATTTGTTTAAAAATGAAACTCCTAAATAAATTGGTTAAGTCTAATTATAAAATCTAACTAGAAACTTTTGACTCTCTACAGGAAACATGTCTGCGTCCAACCTCCTGACCAAAATACTAGACACCCACAGATTGACTGGACCCAATTTCAAGGACTAGTTAAGGAACTACAGAATTATTCTGGGTTCTAAAAAATTGACCTATATCTTGGATCAGGACCCACCTGCCATGCCAGCATGTCCGATTGCTGAACAGAGAGTGTCTCTGGAAAAGTAGACGGATGATGATAACAAAGCAAGGTACTATATGTTGGGTGCAATGTCTGATGACTTGCAGCACCAACATGAGAATATTATGACTACCGCCAAATGTTGGCTCACCTACAAGAGTTATTTGATGAACAAAGTCGCGCAGCCAAGTATCAAGTCTGTCAAAGACTTTTTAAGGCTAAAATGTGTGATGGACAGTCAATCCAAGATCATTGTTTGACAATGATCAAAGATCTTCAGGAGCTTGAAAAGCTTGATATCATCTTAGACAAGGATTTTTAGATTGATGTGATCCTTCAGTCCTTGTCCGATGCATATGGTCAGTTCATCATGAACTTCCATATGCATAAGATGCAGTGTACCTTGGTCGAGTTAATGAACATGCTGGTTACGGCTGAGCTTTCTATGAAGGGTTCAAAAGGCTCAGTTCTTACTGTGGAGCATACTTCTTCCAAGAGAAAATCTTTTGAAAAGAAAAAGAAGTCTGCGAAGAAGCAGAAGGTGGATGGGAAGAAGAAAAAGACAGAACCAAAGAAGAAGGCTGCTGAAAAGAGAAAATATTTCCACTGCCAATCAGACGGCCATTGGAAGCGAAACTGTCCTCAGTACCTGGCCACCCTGAAGAACAAGAAGGATGGTCCTTCTGGAGGTATGCTCATTTTAGAATCTAATCTTACGGTTTCTTCTGCATCCAGTTGGGTGCTTAACTCTGGTTCTAGTGCTCATTTGTGCACTTCTATGCAAGGTCTTGAGGAGAGCAGGAGACTGAGGGATGGAGAGATGATCCTACGCATCGAAAATGGAGCAAGAGTTGCTGCTGTAGTTGTGGGAACCTACCCTCTGCGATTACCATTAGGATTAGATTTAGTTCTTAGAGATTGTTATTATGTGCCTGCAGCAAGTAGAAATTTGATTTTTATTTCATGTTTAGCACAAGAAGGCTATGTGATTAACTTTCATAAGGACCATTGTAACATATTTTATGAAATTAATAAAGTTGCAAATGGTTTTCTTATTAACGGTCTCTATCAGCTACATATTGATGTATCTGTATTTAATATCGAGCAAAATATGAATGCCATAGGAATTAAAAGGCCTAGAGATAGTCTAATGATAGGTATCTGTGGCACCTAAGGCTAGGTCATATAGTGGAAGACAGGATTAACAAATTGGAGAAATCTGGGTTGTTGAGTCCATTGACTTTCGAGTCATATCTAGTTTGTGAATCATGCCTTCAAGGCAAAATGACCAAACTCCCTTTTGTGAGATATGGGGAAAGGGCCACAGACCTACTTGCCCTAGTACATACGGATGTGTGCGGCCCATTTGATGTGCCAGCTAAAGGCAACTATGTCTACTTCATTACCTTTAACGATGATATGTCTAGGTACGGATATATATTTTTAATGAAACACAAGTCTAAAGCCTTTAAAAGGTTCAAAGAATTCAGACATGAAGTAGAAAAATAAACAGGAAAGCCCATTAAGGTTCTTCGATCAGATCGAGGAGGTGAATACCTTAGTCGGGAGTTCCTAGACTATCTTAAGGACAATGGCATAGTCTCTTAATGGACTCCACCTAGAATGCCACAACTCAATGGGATTTCAGAATGGAGAAACCAGACTCTATTAGATATGGTCCGTTCCATGATGAGCTTCACGGACCTCCCTGAGTTTTTGTAGGGACATTATCTCATGACAGCAATATATGTATTGAATAGGGTTCCATCTAAAATCGTTCCTACCACACCATATGAGATATGTCATGGTAAGAAGCCAAGTCTGAATCATCTCAGAATGTGGGGTTGTCCAGCTAATGTCAAGAGACAGCAAGCGGACAAGTTAGAGTTTAGGTCTTTTAGAGCTCGATTCATAGGATATCCTAAAGAGTCATTAGGATACTATTTCTATATCTCGGAAGATCACAATGTGATTGTGAGTCGAAATGCTATTTTTCATGAAAAACAGTTTATTCAAGATGGTGGCATCAGAAGAATAATTAAACTCAAGGAGAATGTCTCTCAAGAGCAACGAGCTAAAGAACCTGAGGAACTAAATCAATCAGAACCAGTCCTAACACAACCTCTTCCACCTCGTAGATCGACTAGGATTTTCCATCCTCCTGAAAGGTACTTAGGTACTATACAAGATGATATAGAGGAAATATTCCTCACGAAAAATGAGGCTCATGGTGATCATCCCAAGACCTATGATGAGGTGATATCAGATATTGACTTCGAGAAATGGTTAGAGGCAATGAGATCAGAAATTGACTCGATGCACTCAAACCAAGTCTGGACTTTGGTAGATCCACCTGAAGGTATTGTACCTATTGGATGTAAATGGATCTTCAAGAGAAAGATAGGTGCAGATGAAAATGTAGAGACATTCAAGGCTAGGCTCGTAGCGAAAGGTTATAGTCAGCACGAAGGCATTAACTATCAGATACCTTCTCGTCTGTAGCCATGCTAAAATCCATCTGCACATTGCTTGCTGTTGCAGCCTATTTCGATTATGAAATATGGCAGATGGACGTGAAAACGGCGTTCTTAAATGGACATCTTGAGAAAAATATCTATATGGAACAACCACTTGGTTTCACATCCAGTGATAATGATCACAAGGTCTGCAAGCTGCAAAGATCCATTTATGGATTTAAGCAAGCATCTCAGAGCTGGAATACTCGTTTCAATGATGTGATCAAAATGTTTGGTTTCATCAAGAACGAGGAGAAACCATGTGTGTTCAAAAAGGTCAGTGGGAGCGCAGTTGTCCTCCTCGTATTGTACGTAGATGACATCCTCCTAATTGGGAATGACATTCCCATATTGACCTCAGTCAAAGTATGGTTGTCTAAGGAGTTCTCTATGAAAGATCTAGGAGAGGCATCCTTTATACTGGGTATTAAGGTCTATAGAGATAGACCAAATAGGATGCTGGGACTTTCACAGAAGATGTACATAGAGGAGGTGGTAAAAAGGTTTAGCATGGAAAACTCCAAAAGAGGTTTAGTACCTTTTAGACATGGCATTCATCTTTCCAAGAAGATGTGCCCTAGCACACCTGAGGAGATTGAATGTATGAGCAAAATCCCTTATGCTTTGGCAATAGGGAGCCTCATGTATGCCATGCTATGTACACGACCTGATATAACCCATGCTGTGAGTGTAACAAGCAGATATCAGTCAAATCCAGACGAAGAGCACTAGAATTCTGTGAAATGTATCCTTAAGTACTTGAGAAGGACTAAGGATATATTTCTAGTCTTTGGGAATGGAGAACTCCAGATTCAGGGATATACAGACTCAGACTTTATGTCTGATATAGATGATCCAAAGTCGACATCTGGGAGTCTGTTCATTTGTAATGGTGGTGCAGTTAGCTGGAAGAGTTCCAAGCAGACGGTGATTGCAGATTCTACCATAGAGACAGAGTATGTTGCTGCATCGGAAGCTGCGAAAGAGGCATTCTGGTACAAGAAGTTTACCGTAGAGCTTGGAGTGATGTCATCGGATGCCATCCCTCTTTACTGCGACAATAATGGTGCCATAGCCCTAGCTAAGGAGCCAAGGTCTCATCAGAAGTCCAAGCATATCGAGCGACGATTCCATCTGATCTGTGATTACCTCGAAAAAAGTTATGTCGAGGTTAAGAGAGTCGACTCCACAGACAATGTGGTAGACCCACTAACAAAGCTATTAAGCCTGTAAAAGATCGAAGCCCACCTTGAGAAGATGGAACTTAGATATGTAGTCAATTGGCATTAGGTCAAGTGGGAGTTTGTTAGATGTGTGCCCTAGATGCCAGATTGGCTGACACATTTCTGTACAAATTTAAGGACAAATTTGTAATTTTGACTATAAATCAATAAATGGGTTATTCTTCTATCATATTGTGTACATTGTGTCTATGATACATCCTTTGAGTTAATAGGAATGTCAATTCATATTTTCAAGAGTTGAAAATTTAAGGCATGAATTTACATAACTAACTCATAAACAGCTCCTGACCATAGAATCATCATGAGGATGGTGATCGATCCAGAAAGTTGGTGTACGATTACTTCCTTAGGATAGATGTGTCTTGAGTCTACGATGTAAAGACACCGAAGTGAGAGTACAGGTATTCATTAGGAATGAGAGTACTGAGCGTGACCATATCGAGCAGTCATAAAGAAGTCTACCTTCTCGTCGATGACTAGCTCGATGCTGCAGTTGTGTGTCTAGTTCTTTGACCTAAGGTGCATCGATAGTTCACCTTGAGTGTGTTATAGTTTGACTATACCATAACTCGGTCTCCTAGCCATTTGGAACCCTGAGGTGTATGTTGGCTGTAGCATATTCATTGTAGGAACCAGATCGCACCAAGATAGGATCTATCAACCTCGGTAGATGAGAAAAGTAGTCCTATGATGATCGAAAGATTGAGTTCTTAAGCCCATGGCCATGGCAGAGTGAAATAATAGAAAAGAATTTTCCATTGGGGTTTCACATTGGATTCGGATCAATCGATTGATTCATATGACTGATGTTGGGTTTGACGAGTTCACCTTAACCCTAATTCAGTCGGGACTCATGATAGAGGAACTCAATCACACAGGTAGCTGCACCAAGAGGTTCATCTTCAGTTTTGATGGGTTGCTACCATATACTACTAGGTATCACTGGTGGATTTTGAGAGCAATTAGAATGATCTTGATGATCGATCATTCTAATTGTCTGAATCAGAAGAGTTCTGATCTATCGAAAGGAGTTTCGATGATGTCGATGATGAGATCACGACATATCTCATTACCATATAAAATTGAATCTAATTGGGTCACACTAACAAGGGTTAGGATCTGGATGTCATCAATTGGGCTAGCCCAATTGATTTGGATTAGATCTAATTAGGTTCAAAGAAATCATGCTAGCACACGATTGAGCCTAACTTTCTCTTCATGTAATCTTTTCTATCTTGATTGAGTCAAATATGATTTGACTCACCTAGAGAACCTTGAGAAGGTTTTTTTTAGTCCAAATGAAGCTTGTCTAACTCAGAAAAGGCTTATCTTAATTCATGAGATAAATTTAAGAGAAGCAACTGCTAATTCCTGTCACCTGCCATTTTCATTTTAGGACATCTATCAAATATTGACATATGGATCTTAAACTGAAGGCTACTTGGTAAGAGGTTATTGGAGGATTTTTGTGGAGTGTCCACATGCCAAATCAGCATTAAATTTGATGCCATAATCAAATTATGGTGTGAGCCCAATTGGATAAAGAGGGCGCCCCAAGTGGATAAGGATGGAAGGTGGTTTGATCAACATGGACTCTTTGGTGCCAACATGATTGTGCTTATCTAATGTTGGTGCCAACTCTAGGAGAGAGGCTTGGGTTCTTATCTAATATGATTAGATGACATCACTCCATCAATCAGAATTTTTTTAGATTTATTAAAATTTTTTGATTGGTCGAATGATGTGGCACTGCGCAGCGCAGCAGGGTCTATATAAACCCTATCTGCGCCTAGGGTTTAAGTGATTGCACCAAACCTATCAAAGCTATGGCCCCCTTTCCTCTTCTCTATGTCCCATCTGAAGTCCTCCCTCCCCTCTTCATGCCCAAGGAGTTGGGCATCCATCTGATGCAAGATCAAGGTGTGGTGACGCCTTGAACAGGAAGGCTGCAGGAGTTCTTCGACAAGCTGCTGCTCCAACTTCAGGAAGACTTTTGAAGATCTTCCTAATCAGATTTAGTTTTAATTTTTAGAGAAAAGATTCATGAGGAGAAGATGATCCAGGTTCTATCTGAGTGAATACTGGTAGAGGCCAGGCGATTGCGTGGCTAAATCAGAACCTCAGGCTTGCTGCGATCATCTACAGGGTAATCAGATTACCCTTGAGGTATTTCATATTTCCTCATGCTTTTAGATTTATTTAGAATTAATATCAGATAATAAAATTAGATCTAGAGATTTAGATCTGAAATAAATATAGGATAAAAATTTTTTAAATTATTCCATCTTAGATTTGATAAAATCTAGAAGATCCTACAAGGAAAAAGGTGGTTTTTTCTTCACTTAAGATTTGGGGTTGCCCAGCTTATATGAAAAATGTTGATGGACATAAGCTGGATGCTAGATCAGAAAAATATAGGTTTGTAGGTTATCCCAGGGAGAGTATAGGATACTACTTCTATAATCTTACTCCATAAAAGATGTTTGTTGGTAGGTATGCCATTTTCTTGGAGAAAGAGTTTATCTAAGAAGGAGATAGTGGGAGGTCTGTTAAACTTGAGGAAGTTCAAAACCAACAACCCATCCAAGATTCACCAAATAGTTCTCAACCAGATGTGCCCATTATTGAGGCACAGCCACCACACACACCTCCTCTCTGAAAGTCGAGTAGAGTGCATAATGTACCACTCAGGTATGGATTTATCATTGAGAATAATAACACAACTCACATCATTGAGAATGATGATCCCATGACCTATTCAGAAGCTGTCATGAGTAGTGACCTGACAAGTGGCTCAATGCCATGAAATTCGAAATGGACTCCATGTATGCCAACCAAGTATGGACTTTGGTTGATGTACCTTAGGGTGTGACCCCAATAGGCTGCAAATGAGTCTTTAAAAAGAAGATTGGAGCAAATGGCCAAGTAGAGACCTATAAGGCCAAGCTTGTGGCAAAAGGTTTCAGGCAAAAATAAGGTATTGATTATGAAGAAACCTTTTCGTCAGTAGCCATGCTCAAGTCTATTCAAATAATGCTTGCTATAGCAACATACCATGACTATGAGATCTGACAGATGGATGTCAAGACTGTCTTCCTTAATAAAAATCTTGAGAAAGAAGTGTATATGACTCAGCCAGACAGATTTATCTCAAGTGGGAGAGCAAATCAGGTATGCAAGCTAAATAGATCTATTTATGGATTGAAGCAAGTATCAAGGAGTTAGAACATCTGTTTTGATAAGATAGTCAAATCATTTGGCTTCATCAAAAATATGGATGAACCTTATGTGTACAAGAAGAACAGTGGCAGTGCTATTGTCTTCTTGGTCTTATATGTAGATGACATACTGCTCATTGAGAATGATGTCCTAATGTTACAATCAGTCAAGACTTGGCTATCATAAAAGTTTTCTATAAAATACTTGGGTGAGGCATCCTTTATACTTGGTATAAAAATCTATAGGGATAGATCGAATAGGATGCTAGGCTTGTCCCAGTCTAGGTACATTGATCTTGTGTTGAAGAGGTTCAACATAGAGGGTACTAAAAGAGATTACTTGCCCATAGGTCATGGCATACAATTCTCTAAGAAGATGCCTCCTAAGATACCTGAAGAGAGAAATAGAATGAATTCTATTCCTTATGCTTCGATAGTAGGATCAATAATGTATGCTATGTTATGTACCAAACCTAATGTTGCTTATGCCTTAGGCATTGTAAGTAGATTTCAGGCTAATCCCGGGGAGGATCATTGGAAAGCTATGAAAAACATACTCAAGTACTTGAGAAGGACTACAGATATTTTTCTAATATATGGTGGATCTGATTTAAAACAAGAAAGTTATATCGATTCTAATTTTCAATCTGATCTGGATGATAGCAAATCGATATCTAGGTATGTGTTCACCTTGTATAATGGTGCAATAAGTTAAAAAAATTTCAAACAGTAAATTATTGCTGACTCAATCACTGAAGCTAAGTATATTGCTACAAGTGAGGCTGCTAAGGAGGCCGTCTGGATGAAGAAATTCATCACAGAGTTGGATGTGATTTCAGAGATTGAACAACCAGTGCCTTTTTATTATGATAATACTGGGACAGTTGCTCAAGCCAAAGAACCAAGGTCTCATTATAAATCCAAACACATCCTAAGACGATTCCACCTCATTCGAAAGATTGTCGAAAGATGCGATCTGATCGTGGAGTGAGTTGACACCCAGAACAATATAAGAGACCCATTCACCAAGGTCTTGTCAATATAGCAGTTTGACCGCCATCTTGATGGCATGGATATCAAGTATATGTTTGATTTTTATGGTTTCATGCAAGCATGTTTTAAAAAAAGAGTTTGCAATACAATTTTAAAAATTTTAGATTAAATCTAATTTAATTTAAGCATGCATAAGATCAAATCTTCAAACCATAAACAGGATCTTCATATGTGAGATAAGATTCAGATACAGAAATTAAATAGAAAAAATAAATTAAAATATATCTGAACATGGATCAATCTTCAACGTGAACAGATGGTCATGGATGTCTTCCGAAGGTCCCTTCTAGCCACACAAGCACCCGATCTCTACGGGTATCCATATAAGACTCTGATCTGATCAGAAGTCTTTTGATCTCATCGGAGTGCTAGCTCTCTTGTAGAGATTACATCTTGATAGTTGAAATTCTTTTTTTCTCCTAAGATACTTTTAAAGAACAAGAAGATGTAGGAGGATCTTGATCTCTACTCTAGAGATCATGAGAAGAACCCTTTCTTCTCTTTTCTTCTAAAATTCATGCACCAAATCTCTACAATAGAGATGTAATAATTTTGTCCAACTTTTAGACAAAGAAAAGAGGAGACAACCATGTCTAGACATAGATAAGAGGGAGGAAATAAGATGTCCTAACAACCAACCCTTGGTTGTTGCAATAAAGAAGAGATCAAACCATAACTACCTCATGCCAAGAACCATGGATGCCGCCCCTTCTCTCTTTTCTTTTCTCCATGTTAAATCCTCTCCTCTAGGATGTGTAAAATCTGGTGCTAATCCTCTAAAAACCATCCAATATGGTGGGGTATAAATAGATAAAGATAGGACTTCAAATTTGGATAGGAATCAAGAAACCAATTCAAGTAGGACTCTTGCAATATTTGTGATGCCCAAACCACTAGGTTTCACACCAGATTTTTCATGATAAAAAGGGCCTTCATGGAGCTTATTACACACATAAAAAGAAGGAGAAGAAGTGGCATTAATTGCAGGTTGGTGTGGCTTAATTTGGGTGCACAAATTGAAGGTGACGTGGGCTCCTATTTGCACATGGAAAGGAAGAGATTTAATCACATGGGACTCTTGTTTAAATTACTATTTTAAACTCAATTAAAACACCAATTAATCTTAATCATATTAGGACCAGATTAGACTTAAATAAATAAGAATCCAAATCTGATTTGGAGTCCAATTAATTTAGATTGGATGTCTCCTAATTAGAGGAGGAGTCCTAGTCCAATTAGACTCTTTCTTGGTGCTTGAGTCAAACTCAATTTTTAATCCAAATCTCATTAGGATTTGGTGCACCATGAAAATAAATATTTTTAGTCCAATTAGGAATACATATATCCTAGTCTAATTAAGAATAGGATCAAACCCAAATCCTAATCCAACTGGAACTAATCATCCGATCTTTTTGGGGTTATTCTATAACCTTATAGGGTTGATCAAATCAAATTCTTAATGAGTCAAATTAAATCCAATCAAATTGGACTTGATACAAGCCCCATTGCTCAATCAAATTGAGCCAATTAGCAATCTTATTGCTGATTAATCCTCCTATAACTCACTAACTCTTTAGCGAGTTACATGATGCAACATTTGCATTAGATCAATTATCAATCAAATTGATAATTAAATTCTGCTACGATTCGTAATCGTAATTCAACCATCTGATCAGTCAAAAAAAAATTTATATATGACCCCATACATTCTATCATGTCTAGTAGTGAGATATATTGTGATCTCTATCACAATATCATTGAAACTCTTTTCAATGGATTGGAACAATTCCAACTCAGCCCATCAAGGATCACCGATCATCAAGATGATACTTGTGAGTCTCACAATCCACCAGTGACACCTAACAATATGTAGTGGCAACTCAATAGAATAAAAGATAAATCTCTAGGTACAGTTAACATATAATACAGTCCCTCTATCGTGAGTTTCAATCAGATGGCAAGTCATAGATGAATCATCAAATCTCAACATCGGTCATATAATAGATCCAATCAGCTTGAATCTATATATGACTCTATGAAAATCTTTTTCATCAATCACATTGCTATGGCCATAGACTTAAGGACTCAGTCTCTTAAATCTCATAGGACTACTCTCTTCTGCTAGAATTGATAGATTCCATCTTGATGCACACCCCACTCCTACAGTCGACCAACTGTCGCCAACATCCACTATAAGAGCTCCTTGAGACCCATGTTGATGTGTCAGTCAAACTCCAACAATCTCACTATGAGCAGTAGTATCATCTTAGGTCAAAAGATCAGTCATACAACTATAGCATCGAGAAAGTCACTAACAAGTGAGCAGACATCCATGTGACTTCTCGTGTTGGTCACGCTTAGTATTAGTTATTCTCTAATAACCATCTGCACTCTTGCTCCAGTATCTCTACACTACAGACTCAAGACCCATCTATTCGAAAGAAGTGATCCGTGTACTTGTCTATCTGGATGAATCACCATCTCCATGATGATCCTATGATCAGGAGCAATTTAGAATTAATCATCAATGACACATGTCTCAAATTCTCAACTCTTTGAGAATATGTGTCATCATCTTGTTAATTTCATGGATGATTTATAAACATATAAAATGAATGGTAATATAACTATCCAATAAGTACAAAACTATATCTTAAGAATATAATATGTGTCAGTCAGGATTGGCTTCTAGGGCATACATCCAACAATCTTCCACTTGCACTAAAGCCAATCTGTCATGTACCAAGCCCTATCTTCATAGGATAAGTTTTTAGTCTTAGACTAGCTAAGTGACTTACCAGTGGGTCATCTACATTACATGTGGAGTTTGCTCTCTACACCTCTATGTATTTCTACTTAAGGTAGTTGCATGTTCTGCTGTTCTATATGCTTGGATATCCGATGAGACCTAGGCTCCTTAGCAAGAGTTATAGTGCCATTATCTTTGCAGTATAATGTCATAGCATCTAATGGCAAGACAATCAATTCTGCAACTAACATTAGAACCAAAATGTATCCTACACATCTACAGTCTACTCAGCTTTCACTGATCAATTATTTGGAACCTCTCCAAAATATCAAAATAGAAATACATCCCATGATGTAGATATTTTACCATCAATATCAAACATAAAATCTGAATTGATGTATCCTCCCACTCCTAGCATTGATCATTCTCCAAATTAAGAACATGTCCTTAGTTCTTCTTAAGAGCTTAAGGTCATTTTCACAGCAATCCAGTGCTCATAGCCTGGATATAACTGATATCAACTTATGACATTCACAGTAATAACTATATTAGTTCAAGTACATTATGGCATACTTCAATGTCCGAGAGGGTAGCAGACCCTCGCTTTATATCTTTTATGGAGAAATCTATATTCAACCATATTTTAACCGATGTCAGTATTGGACACTTTCACTGACCCTTTTGAAATCCATAATTTCTCTTTTTTGATCAAATAATTTTGATCATATGAAAGTTCCAACTCCAAGATTATTATAGACTTTGTGATCATCTATCACAAGAAGTGAAGTCCATAGGCTATTCCATACAGAAATGTTCAAAAGATCTCTTCTTAGAAAAGTTATTTCACATCCCTTTCTTGTAGTTGATGTCTTACATCGCCTCATTGTAGGTTTTGGGATCACCTCTATGCTCTCTATCTCCCATGAGAAAAGACTTTCTCTACAGCCTCTGCTAAGCATATCTGAGTACCTTTCGAGAGAATTGGAGATCCTACTATGTGTACGAGGTGAAAGAAGAATATACGTCTACTGACTCATAGGTTCTTAAGGTCCCAAGGCTCGCTGCTCTTCAGACACACTCTCTTTAAGCTTAACTTTCCTCCCACTATTTTACCTTGGTTAAATAATTTTTTAAGAAGATAGCAATGTCAGGTCACAATCACATTGTAATCCTATCAGAAAGTAGTATCCCAATCTCTTTTAGGATGAGCTTTATAGATCTATTCTCTAACATATCCACCTACTGTCCTAGACACAGACTAGACATCCTTAATCTTAAAATAATCGAGATTCAGTTCTCACCATCCCATATCTCATACGGTATGGTAGGAACAGATTTAGAGAGAATCTAATTTCATAGAAATAAAGCATGTTCCTAAAGAAATATGAATAAATTAGTGAAGTTCATTATGGACTAGATCATATCTCATATAGTCTCATGACTCTTCATATCTCATTGAGCTGAGATGTACTAAGAGTAGTCCAATATGAAACAATATCATTATATGAGATAATTGAAAAAAAAATTTCATTGGTATTATATTCTCGATCCAATCAAAGTACCTTTAAAAATTTTTGATTTATTTCTCTACTTACATCTGAATTCTTTGAACCTTTAAAAATTTTAGATTTGTATCTCATATACAAAGTAGAGACAACTGCTTACTTAGCACATCATATGGGCTACACACATCAAATGTGTATAAGGATAAGCATCTTAGTGGTCCTTTTTCTCTTATCCCATAAGAGTAGTTTGGTCATATTTTCTCAAAAAGATGATACACAAACTAGATTTGACTAGGTAGTCAATAAGCCCAAAGGCCCATATTTCTCCAGTTTGTTAATCATTTCTTCTTCAATATGACTCAACCATAAGCTTCACATATACTTTAAGCTTATCTTAATTCTGGATCTCTTAGATCCAATGATACTCACTAATTACTCAATTAAATTTACAGATGCATCATCATGCAAATGATAGAGATTGTTTCTTAGAACTAAATCCAAACGATAGTCGCAAAAGACAAATACCCATGGCCACTGTAGCAACTGTTACCCTATAGCCAATTTAAGGATTGCTTTCTCAGCCCTCTACCTTCCCATCGACTTTACATTAGAGTCTACAGCTAATTGGGAGAAGAAAAAATTGTAAGGATTGTATTGAGCAATTTTTGACATACCTACTTTAGGTGTGTCTTTGTTTCTTTAGGCTCTTCAGGTATTTATCTCTGAACTCTTTCAATGTTTCTTTGTTATCAACACTTTGACCAATTCAGATCAAGTGCCATGATAGTTTTTTATATGATAGTTTACCATAAACTATCTATATAAAGTAATCAGAGATTGCAGGATCAAATTTATAAGCAATTCCTTATGCATGATCATGTCGAGCCTTTCAAGCTCCTTAATATCCTTGATCATTATCAAATAACAATCATAGACTGATTGCCATCACGCATCACATACGCTGTGCGACTCTGATCATCTCACAATACTTGTAGATGAATCAACATATCATAGGCAGTGAACATATGCTTATGCATAACACCTATCTTAATTGTCATTATCCATCCACTCATCAAGTATAGCTCATTGATTATGGGTTGGACAAGTCATTAATAATAGAATAATCGGGTAAAAAACATTGCCTAATTTTCTAAAATTAAGAATAATTCTTAAGTTTGTGAGCTAGTCTATGTAATCAATTTTGGTTAATCAGTTGATATCTAAGATTTGAGTTAGAGGGTTGGAAGCTGATACAATAAATAGTAGAGAGCAAAGATTCTAATTGGATATTTATACTTATTTTATGATTTGCTCTAAGAATTTTTAGATGCAAAAAGAGACTCTCACTATTTTATCAGATCTCTCACACTCTCTGGGTGGAGAAATAAAAATCCTAATACGATAATTAGATTTTTTAGTGGGTGTTGCAGTCCCACTGATGCCGTGCATCTCACCTAATAGTTATTGATAACCTAAATGAACACCGATGCATGGACAACTCTTTGTCCAGATGCTTCTCTAAGTATGTTATAATCACTTGGTCTCTAAGTCATGTAGACTCACCTAACAGTTATTGTCCACACTCCTTAGTTAATCCAGATCCACCATTCACAAGTAGATGTAAAGCCATCATTACATCTCTCACCTAATAGTTATTGGGTCTAATTCCATCTTTATCCTGCAGCAACTCTTTCTAATAGAGTAGTTGCATATTCCCGATGCAACTGAACCACTGTGATCAGTCGATAACAATCAACGTCGGTAGCACACCCACACATCTACAAAGGTGGAAGATCTTGTACTTAATATTTGGTGAAAAAATTTGGGTTTAGGTCTCATCTAATCAGTCATCACATGACTAATGTAATTGGTATGGATTTAATCAAACCACTAAGCAATCATAATTGATACTCAATCTTTCAAATTGATCAGGTAAGTGGAGATTGGTGGGAGTCCCCCCGTTGCTTTCCTTAGACATCAATAAATTGGCCAGGTAAGCGAACGGAACCAATTGAATAACCACCTTTCAATTACTTGCCTTAGACATCAATTAGATAATTGATTCGAATAGGTTGGCTTAGGTGAATCAAACTCGAGCCACAGAGCCGAATTAGGTCCTTAGGTTAATTGATTCTACATATGGGTGTCAATTGATTCGATCAACAATAATTAAGAATCTTAGGCTCTATTGACCTTACCCTAATCAATATTTGACTCAGTTTGATCAACTGCTAGATTGATTTAGACCCGATATGATCAAATCAAAAATCTTTTTATGTAATCCAATTACAGGACCTAACTTGATCTACCCATGACCAATCCCTCATGCACAAACACTAATTTCATATCTTAAATCAAAATTTTCAGATCTAAATTCTTTGCATAAAGAGTAAATTTGATCTCAAAATAATTTTAAATCATGCATATAAATATGTATCATATACATAAACAAGTTTAGGTCATAGAAATAAATTTCAGTCCTAAACATACTTTTATATATCATATATATGAATCAAAATAGATCTCAAAACTTTTTTCAGATCTAAATAACAAAACATATATCACATATATGTTGAAAAAAATCAGATGTAAAAATTCAATCTAATTGAAAATTTTAACATCGTTCTAGGATAACCATACAGCATAACAAGTTATGTCAGGACAATCTTATGTCAGAACAACATCAAAACCTTTCAGATCTGAAATTTTTCTCTACAGATTTCAAATCTAAATCTAAATCTCATGCAAATGATATGGCTCTGATATCACTATTAGATTTTTATGGTTTCATGCATGTATTTTTACAAAAAGAGTTTACAGTAGAATTTTAAAAATTTTCAGATTAAATCTAATTTAATCTAAGCATGAATAAGATCAAATCTTCAAACTATAAACAAGATCATCATATGTGAGATAAGATTTAGATATAAAAATTAAATAGAGAAAATAAATTAACACATACCTAGACATGGATCAATCTTCAACATGAACAGATGATCATGGATGACTTTCGAAGGTTCTTTTTGGCTGTACAAGCATCTGGCCTCTACAGGTATCCACATGAGACTCTGATCTGATCAGAAGCCTTTTGACCTCATCAGAGTGCTAGCTCTTTTGTAGAGATTGTATCTTGATGGTTGAAAATTTTTTTTTCTCCTAAGACACTCTTAAAGAACAAGAAGATGTAGGAGGATCTTGATCTCTACTCTAGAGATCATGAGAAGAACCCTTTCTTCTCTTTTTTTCTAAAATTCATGCACCAAATCTCTACAATAGAGATGTAATAATTTTATTCAACTTTTAGACAAAGAAAAGAGAAGACAACCATGTCTAGACATGGACAAGAGGGAGGAAATAAGATGTCCTAACAACCAACCCTTGGTTGTTGCAATAAAGAAGAGATCAAACCATAACTACCTCATGCCAAGAACCATGGATGCCGCCCCTTCTCTCTTTCCTTTTCTCCATGTTAAATCCTCTCCTCTAGGATGTGTAAAATCTGGTGCTAATCCTCCAAAAACCATCCAATATGGTGGGGTATAAATAGATGAAGATAGGACTTCAAATTTGGATAGGAATCAAGAAACCAATTCAAGTAGGACTCTTGCAATATTTGTGATGCCCAAACCACCAGGTTTCACACCAAAATTTTCATGGTAAAAAGGGCCTTCATGGAGCTTGTTACATGCACAAAAAGAAGGAGAAGAAGTGGCATTAATTGCTGATCGACGTGGCTTTATTTGGGCGCACAAATTGAAGGTGATGTGAGCTCCTATTTGCACATGGAAAGGAAGAGATTTAATCACATGAGACTTTTATTTAAATTACTATTTTAAATCTAATTAATATATTAATTAATCCTAATCATATTAAGACCAGATTAGACTCAAATAAATAAAAATTTAAATCTGAGTTGGAGCCCAATTAATTTAGATTGGATGTCTCTTAATTGGAGGAGTCCTAATCCAATTGGACTCTTTCTTGGTGCTTGAGTCAAACTCAATTTTTAATCCTAATTCTGTTAGAATTTGGTGCACCATGAAAATAAAGATTTCTAGTTTAATTTGGAATGCATACATTCTAGTCTAATTAGAAATTAGATCAAATCCAAATCCTAATCTAACTGGGACAATCATTTTATCCTTTTGGGGTTATCCTATAACCCTATAAGGTTGATCAAATCAAACCCATAATGAGTCAAATTAAATTCAATAAAATTAAACTTAATACAAGCCCTATTGCTTAATCAAATTGAGTCAATTAGCAATCTTATTGCTAATTAATCCTCTTATAACTCACTAACATTTTAGTGAGTGACATGATGTAATATTTGTATTAGATCAATTATCAATCAAATTAGTAATCAAATCCTGTTACATTTCATAATCATAATTCAACCATCTAATCAATCAAAAAAAAATTTGTATATGACCTCATAGGTTCTATTCTGTCTGATAATGAGATATATTATGATCTCTATCACAATATCATTGAAACTCTTTTCAATGGATTGGAATAATTCCAACTCAGCCCACTAGGGATCATCGATCATCAAGATGATACTTGTGAGTCTCACAATCCACTAGTGATATCTAGCAGTATGTAATGACAACCTAGCAGAATAAAAGATGAACCTCTAGATGCAGTTAACATATGATACAATCTCTCTATCATGAGTTTCGACTAGATGGCAGGTCATGGATGAATCATCAAACCTCAACATCGGTCATATGATAGATTCAATTAGTTCGAGTCCATATGTGACTCTATGAAAACTCTTTTCCATCAATCATAATGCTACGGCCATAGACTTAAGGACTCAATCTCTTAAATCCCATAGGACTACTCCCTTTTGTTAGGATCGATAGATTTCATCTTGATGCACACCCTATTTCTACAATCGACCAACTATCGCCAACATCCACTACAAGAGCTCCTTGAGATCCATGTTGATGTGTTAGTCAAACTCCAACAGCTTCACTGGAGCAGTAGTATCATCTTAGGTCAAAGGAGCAGTCATACAACTACAGCATCGAGAAAGTCACTAATGAGTGAGTAAACATCTATGTGACTTCTCATGTTGGTCACACTCAATGCTAGTTGTTCTCTAATAACCACCTGCACTCTCGCTCTAATGTCTCTACACTGCAGACTCGAGATCCATCTGTCCGAAGGAAGCGATTGTGCACTAGTCTATCCAGATCAATCACCATCCCTATAATGATCCTATGATCAGAAGTAATTTAGAAATTAATCATCAATGACATATGTCTCAAATTCTTAACTCTTTGAGAATATGTGTCATCATCTTGTTAATTTTTTGGATAATTCATGAACACATAAATATGAATGGTAATATAACTGCCCAATAAGTTTAAAATTATGTCCTAGAGATATAATATGTGTCAGTCAAGATTGGCTTCTAGGGCATACATCCAACAGTATAAGGATGATTGGCTTTATGTGCAAGTGGGAGATTGAAAGAATAATGCCTTACAAGCCAATCACATATGAGATGCGATATGGTGTTTATTATAATTTATCTTTCAGACTTATGTAATTGACATTTATGATTAATAAAATAAGGTATTTTTGTTTTATTACATGCTGCATCTTATTTATTTTAAAATTATAATGAACCCCATAGATTTGTGTTATGGTTTTAGGGTCGTGATGAAATCACGTCAGTGAGATCTAATTCTTTGATAGCCCTAATCTAAAATATTTCTAGTCATTGGTACATTAAGTCGGAGATCAATGATATCGATAACACTGGCATATCCTATGTATGCTCAGAAATGAGGGTGGTTGATCTCATAATCACTTGTGTGGTGACACTAATACAAGGATATGGGTGCTCATTAGAGAATGAGTTTACTGAATTGACTTATGAGAGAATATCAGATGGAGTCTTATTTATATGTCAACTGATGTTTCTCTAGTGGGAATTGTGTTTGTGATCCTTAGACCTAAGATCATCATGGTACCTTGTGTACTTGGATCTATATTTTGGTTCACTATCTAACCTGATTTCTTGATCATTTTATGGGGTATTTTGGATATGGTGAAAAGTGCATGAAGATTGTGAGTGATCGATAAGGGATCAGTCACTCCTAATAAGGGGGCGAACATCCTATGTGATCTTATAGGTCATTGATTCGGAAGTCTTTGACCAAAGTAGAGTGATAATTAGAAAAAAATTTCTAATATATCATTTACTAAATCATCACCTTCTGATTGAGATACATAATGATAAGTGATTATGTTTGACATATTTTCATACCCATAGCTCATCTTGAATGTTATTTGATTGAAGAATTAAATTACACGAAAACTTGCCACCGAAGGATATTTTGATAATTTTCTATCAAAATTTTAAATCTTTCAGATAGTCATGACACATTGCTAGACATCAATCTTAACTTGTGGGCTCATCAAAATTAAAAAAATTTAATTCTAAAATTAATTTGGAAGAGTCCAAGTTGATTGATACTCTTTCGATGACCTAATCTCATCGGATTAAGATTACGTCGAAAGTTTAGATCCACTGCTGGCTAGATTTGGAGCCCAATGGGTCACATACTTTGAGATTTAACTTTGATCTGATATAATTAGAGTTTAATATAAATTCTATGGATTAATTTGATATGCTAGTATATTGTATTAACCCAATTTCCAAATTAGTTTAGTTCAAAGTGTTTGAGCTAACGTAGACCAGTTGTCTTTGACCTAATGGGATTGGGTCAATTTAAATTAAAACCTTATTCAACTTGAACCAGTTTTAAGTGGAGAAGGACTCCTCTATGCCCATTAGAACCCATAATAAAAAATAAATGCCACCCCCCTTATTTTGGCATGTGAAATGAAGAGTCCTTCTTAAAGAAGGCTCTTAATTTTTAAGCATTGCCATAATTTTCCAACCAGATCTCCTATGTTTTGACACCAAAATTAAATAGATTTTTTATGGCATGTAGAGAAGAAAGAGTCCTTATACTGCAAGTATCTCAATCACTAAAAATTTACTCAGTGAATTTATTCTACACATGAGAAGTTGGAGCGCCAAAGGTCAGCACCCCTTCATCCATTGTGACATCCCTTGGCCCCCTATTTATAGGGGATGCCTCACATGGTTTCCTAATAATATTTTTGGCTAAAATTAGAGAGGAGGGATGTGGTAGACATAACAAAAATTCTAGAAAAAATTTGAGAAAAAAAGAGAAAGTTGAGTGGCAAAAGTTGCAAGAAGGGTGGTGAGATTTTATGCAAGTGTTGCTAGAGTGCCCTAGGGTTTGATTTTTCCATATGTTGGAGCTAAAAATCAAATCATAGATTATGTGACATCTGAAGAGTATCTTTCTGGTGTCATTCTGGTGGTAAGATTGAAAGTAACTGGGCTTTGGTGCGATCATGACACAAGTTCGAAGCCGGTAGTATTCTTAAGAAGACAAGGCTACGGCAGCGCACCAGTTGGGAAGAACCTTGGCCAACTTCTGTGTGGATCACCATTAGAGGACTTCTATCTTAGAGTCTCATGAAGAACACTAATGTCACATTTTTCTATTTTGGTGAAAGTATAAATTGTATCCCTATGCATGCTTGGTTTTACTTTGATCAATATCGACAAGGTGATTCTAGGGTTTGGATTTCGGCTCTGTAGTTTTATGTGATAGAACTACTGATTTATATGATTTTAAAATTTTTGAAAATTACTTTTTACTGCATGGTCAGAACTCAACAAGAATTAAGGTAATTCTTAGAATTGGAGGTAGAGGCGATCAATTCATATAAAATAGTGGGAGGACCTTTAGATTAAAGTTCAAGTCTTTAGGATTAACAAATTCATATACTAATTAGATTTTGTGTTTTCCTTATGTGTACAAATATAGCTTCAAACTTGTCACTCTGATCACTGTTGGACAGTGAGAAGCTTATCAGATCAAATTTCGATAATTGGTATCGAAAGTTAAAGATAGTTTTGGAGCATTAGTGGATCCTTTATGTGATAACGGATCCGACACCTGAAAAGCCTACTCCCAATGCCCGAGGTATGGTTTGAGACACTTATTTGAAGTGGCTCAACGATCGCACCACAGTTTGTTACATTATGTGGGCCTCTATGAATGATGAGTTCAATCAAAAATTTAAAGAGGCTCAACCAAAGAAAATGCTTCAAGTGTTGAGAAATTTCTTTGGTACTCCTGATGATGTTGAGCGGCAGAAGACTAGTTGCACCATTTTCAACATCCAGATAAGGGAGGGTGCATCTATTATTGATCATGTATTGTACATGATCGAGCAAATTGAAAAATTGAGTAAACTCGACTTCCCCTTGTACGAACAGCTGGAAAAGGATGCGATCTTGAACTCTTTATCTATGTCTTACCTACCGTTCCTCAATCATTTCAGAATGATGAAGCCTATAATCAACTACTACGGTCTGTTGAGGTTGCTACAGACTTTTGAGAAGGATCACCAGCTCCATAAAGAGACAGTGAATCTAGTTGGGGGATCTTCTTCAGATAGTCATCATCCTTTTAAGTAAGGAAAGAAGAAAAAGAATAAGAAGATGCCTGGTGCTGGGAGTCAGTTCCAAAAACCCAAGTTCAAGACTGATCAAAGTTAGGCAGAGTACTTCTTTTGCAAGAAGTAGGATCATTGAAAGAGGAACTATCCTCAGTATATCACTTTTCTTGATCCAAACAGGCCAAAGAAGAAGAAGCAATCAGTTGCTGGACAAAATACTTATGTGATAACATCTTGTAACTTCTCTCTTTTTGATACAATGACCTGGATATTGGATACCAGTAGCCTTATTTATATTTGCAATTCGTTGCAGGGTCTTCAGATCATTAAGAGATTTGGAGATGGTGAGAGATTCCTGAACGTTGAAGATGAAAGATCAGTTTCAGTTCTAGTCTTAGGAATCATCAAGCTTGTATTTCAGTCTCATTACATTGTTCTTGATGACTGTTATTACTATCCTAATTTTTTTTTAAATATTATTTATGTAGGCCTTTGGCCAATTCCAATTATAAAATATCAATAAAGAAAAATTTTTGTAATATCATTTTGAATGGTGTTACAATTTTGCATGGACAATTAAACAATGGTGTTTATATTGTATTTAGGCCTAATATAATGTATATTTCAAATAAATGCTCTAAAATCGATGATGTCACATATGCCTACCTTTAGCACTGTAGGCTAGGTCATATCAACAAGAACAGAATGAACAGGATAGCTCAAGAAGGGATTGTTGATAGAGATGATTATGAATCATTATCTACCTATAAGTCTTGTTTGCTTGAAAAGATGACCAAGTCACCTTTTATTGAAAAAGGTGAATGAGCCGGTGATGTGCTGGGTCTGATACATACTGATATATGTGGACCCATGAGCACATGTGCCAGAGGAGGGTATAGCTATTTCATTATGCTCACGGACTACCTATCTAGGTATGGGTATGTCTACTTGATGAAACACAAGTCTGAATCATTTGAAATATTCAAACGGTTTCGTAATAAAGTAGAAAATAAACTGAAAAAAGTATTAAAACTCTTCGATCTAACTGAGGAGGTGAATACCTCTTCAGTGAATTTCTGACATATCTAGGAGAAAATGAGATTCTCTCCTAATGGACCCCTCCAGGGACACCATAGCAAAATGGCATCTCAGAAAGGAAGAATTGAATCTTGTTGGACATAGTTCAATCCATGATGGGTTTGCAACTCTGTCGATTTTTTTTTGAGGATATGCACTTGAAACAGCCTATCTTGTGCTCAATAATGTACTGAGTAAATTAGTTAGTAAGACATCATATGAGATATGGTCAGGATATAGGTTGAACCTCTCTTACTTTAGGGTCTGGAGATATCTGACTTATATTAAACGATTACAAACTGACAAGCTCAGTCCTAGGTCCGATAAATATAATTTCATAGGATATCCTAAGAAAATGAGAGGATATTATTTTTATCTACCAGCTAAACAAAAGGTGTTTATCAGCAGTAAGGCACACTTTTTGAAAAAAAAAATCTTTAGTGAAGGAATAAGTGCCTCTAAAATCAAACTTGATGAAGTTCGACAGGTAGAAGAACCGACACCAATGATTGAATCTGAATTGGATTTGTTAAGATCAAATTCAGAGCCCAATGAACAAACATCCTTAAGGCGATCCAACAGAGTACCACATCAGTCGGACAGATACTTAGGTTTCTTGGTCTGGGATGGAGATCCTGTGGAACTCGATGAGAACAATGAGGATCCGATCACCTACATGGATGTGATATAGAGGTCTGATTCTGACAAATGGCTTGAAGCCATGAAATTCAAAATGGAGTCCAAGAAGGTCAACGATGTATGGACATTGATTGATCCATCTGAAGGGGTTAATGTGGGGAATTCAATACAGGGGTAAAATGATAATTTTAAAATTTTTTTCAAAATTATGATTTTACAGTGAAAAAATATTAATTAATCTAATTAATTAATATGAATTTACCCTACACTAAGATCTAAATATGATATATAGCATGCATGCATTTAAATTTGAAATTCGAATTTGAACAATAAACACTTTATTGTAATGTGTTCAGAACACAATACCTTTATGCGGGTAGTAGATTACCGCAATCTGATCACTGTTGGGAGAGTCTGATCATCGCGACACAGCCACACAGCATGTCTGACCTCTGCGGATCGTCCACATGAAGCTCCCAATCTGATCAACTCCTCACGAGTGCTAGCTCGTTGTAGAGCCCTTTTGACGGCCGATGCTGATCAAACTCCTTCGATCGATGTCTATCAATTCTTCGGATGCTCTGGATCATCAATAGACATGCTTGAGAGGATGTTGAAGATCTCCTTGAGATTTTGTGGGCTCACAACACTCGTAGTTCACTTTCTCACTTTCGAACCCCAGGCTAAAACTCTAGGGAACTCACCGAAAACCTTGCACCAACTTTTCTTTCTTTTCTTACTTTTTCTCTTGGAAGGATATGGACTTCCTTCTCATGCAGAAGACTTCTCACGCCCTAGAATTTTTCTCCAAAAATCTTCTTCTTGCACGCCCCACTCTTCTCCTCCTTTTTTATAATAACGTCAAACGTCTTATCCAAAAGAAAAGATAAAGATGAGTAATTGCACATTTGAATTCAAATCAAATTTTGAATTCAAATGGACACCAACTCATCCCTTATCACTAAAGGCATGAGGCGTGGCTTAAATTATGCATGGAGTGATTTCACGAGAAACCTTTTCTCATGTAATAAATGGGGCGTAAAAAAAGGGATAAGGTGCAAAGATTGATTGCCCATTCAAATTCAAACTTTATTTTGAATTTGAATGGCCAACCAATCATCCTTATCCATTCATTTGGCATATTAAGTGAGGCATGGAGAGGGGTTGGTGTGAGAAAATAATTCATGAGAAGTTCCTTCTCATGAATTCAAATGGGTGCAATGGAAGTGAGGTGGCGTATGGAGATTGGGTCAAGGTGGTTTAATTATTTAAACCAACCTAATTGAACCAAATAAGTTAGGTCCAATTAGACTAATTAAATCCAACTTAATTAAGCTTAATTAGGCTCAATAAAATTCTAATCAAATCAGGAATTGACTAAGCCCAACCTCCTGATCAAATCAGGGACCAAACCATCTCGACGATTAGGTCAACTCTTAACCTAATCGGGTCAAACCCAACTGAATCCAATTCAATTGGACTTGATCCAAAATAATTACTCCATCAAATTAAGTTAATTAGTGATTAAATTACTAATTAAATCTCTCATAAATATTAAGTCCAAATTCGATGGACAATCAGGCATCAGAATTCATCGATATGTAACCCTGATCGAAAAGTCCCAACCAATGGGACTCTTGACCCCGGTACCCATAATGTGTGAAACTCGTGATTAGAGAATCCTGATTCTCGATCACTGAGTTCCAAATATGTAGAATTCTACATCAGCCAT